>NC_048596.1:226362886-226427886 GCF_003668045.3 Cricetulus griseus
TAAGCTATTTACATTACTAAGTCCTAGAGAAAACAATGCTATTTTTAAAGACATAAATGTCTAGGGAGGTGGCTCAGTGAAGTGTTTGCCATGTAAGCACAAATGTAGCCAGAGTTCAGAGTTCCAGCACCCATATAAAAACCATGTGTGGTAGTATACATTTATAATCCCAGTGCTGGAAACAGATAAGTTCTTGGAGCTCATTGGATGGCCTTCCTAGCCAAACCAGTAACTTCCAGGTTTAGTGAAAGACCTGCCTTAAAAAAAAAAGTAGACACTAATTGAGGAAGACCCCAGACTTTTGACCTCCACATCCACACACACAGATGTTAATCTTATCTTTAGGTAGCTTACCATCTCCTATGAGGAGTCTGACAGTTATGAGGTAGCACCATATGAGATGGGTGGTCCATGCCATAACAAGAGAAGATGCTGGGCACTTTAGAGACACTGATAAGAAGGCAATCAGGACAAGATTCCTAGTAAAACAATCTCAGAGCTGAGTCCTGATGGATTAATGATAGTTTCTTATGTCAAAAGAAACTAGAGAGTTTGGCCTTTGAAAAAACAGGAACAAAAATAGCCCTAATTTCTGTAGTCACAAGATTCTCCCATGTTTTTAAAACAGATAGCCAATACATATGAGTATCTTCAACATGTGAACTACCTTTTCACCCAGAATTATGAGCAAGAACTGTACTTCTTGCTTCATGACCTCCACATTTTAGTAAAAGGATTATAAAATTGTGCCTTTAAAGCAGCAAAGACTATAATATAAAATCAAATAGGCATTATGGAGAAAATAACTAAAGACATGAGGACTATGTTAAATTGGATGATGGGAAGAGATCTAAGAGATCTTACATAAGAGGCATTGGAAACAACTTGGTTTGAGAAGTCTGCCTAGAAAAAGAACAAAATGACATATAATGAGTCTAGGAGGAATGTGTTGCCTTAGCATTAGCGGGAAAGGGAAGTGATCTACTTTAAGGCTATGGTCTTCAACTGAGGTGTCATCATGGGGATAAATGAGCATCGCAGGAGCCCCTGAAGATGTGCCATTGACAGAATCTTATCAGATTGCATGGGCTGACTTGAGGACAGTGGTGAACCATTTGGCTTAGGTAGTATGTAATGGTCACTGTCACTGGTGCATGGAAATCAGGCCTAAGGAAGAAAGAGTCTGGTGGAGATGGTTACAAGTGTTCTGTGTTGATAGTGGTGCATATTAGTGTGTAAGTGCAGACATGAGTGCTGCTACGTGATGTGAGACAGCCACATGAAGATAATGAAGATGCAGTTGGATATGTAGATCCAAAACTTCTGAGGAAGATCTATTTTTAGAAAGAGACATAGAAACATCTTCCCTTGTCCTGACTGGCTGTGAACTTCTTTTTATGTATCTCCTTTCTCAATGTCAGCTGTTAACTCCACCCAAATATTTCCCTACTTTTTTTGGTACCAAGACTCCTTGCAGATTCTCACAGCTTACTTCTGTATTTGTAACATTTCTTTAGGAGAATCCTTTGTTTTCAGCATCTTATATAGAAATCAAAATCCCAGCCCTTCACTGAAGGATTCAAATGCAAGAAACAAAACCATACAGAGACAAGAAGAAAATAGTTCTATGGGACCAATGAAGCTAGAGGAAAATTTATCAGCAACAAAAGCAAAGGACTATGAAAAATAAGACACTGGGCAATGTAGGTTGAAAGGATTGGTGGTCAGTGAACACATGAAAAACATAACTAATGTCACCAAAAAAAATGATTGAGAGCCAAGTAAAACAAGCATGGGAATCTGTTTTCAGCCTTGAGTCTTCAAAACTTAGAGGATTGTTTTTAATCTTCTATGTTAATCAAGGTGAACAGGACAAGGTACTGTTCATACCCTACTAGTATGAATATAAATTTATAGTGTTTCTGGGAGGGATCTTGTCAAATGTAACTGATTCATTTTACCCCAGTAAAATCTTGGGAAACTTGTCCTGAGGAAAGAAAAAACTCTCTGCAAATCTTCAAGTAGAAGGTTTGCTCACTGCAGCTTTATGGCTACCAAGGAGGAAAAGAACTGAATACTCGTTAGTAGGCAATTTCCTAAGTAATATATGATACGGAATCACATAATTCATAAAATATCACTTAAACGACATTTAATAACACAATAAATAGTTGCAATATATTTGCACTTTTTTGGTGGGGGGGTTGAGACAGGATTTCTCTGTGGCTTTGGAGGCTGTCCTGGAACTAGCTCTTGTAGACCAGACTAGTTTCGAACTCACAGAGATCTGCCTGCCTCTGCCTCCTAAGTGCTTGGATTAACGGCACACACCACCACTGCCCAACTTATATTTGTGCTTTTAACACAGTAACCCTTATTAATTATTTTAAAATAAAAACAGGCAAAAAGTATCCACCAGCCATATCACATGGAGAGTTGTTTTATTTATTATTCTGTGTTCTTGTTCTTTTTCAGATATTAACTTGGTGAAAACATATATGATTAAAATCAGTATCTTTTTATCTCTTATGTAGTAGAAAAGAAAAATTATTTTGTGTACTTACTGTTGAAATACTGGAATTTTCTCACTGGGTGAGGAACATTTCTGTTTGAAACAGCCACCTCAGCACAACACTCACAAAATAAATAAGAGATTGATATTCTAGTGATAAAATGGGCAAAAACCATGCACAGGAAACTTATGAAAGGAGAAATATAAATCCTTAATAGTACATATGTACAATACTGGATAGAATTCATCAAGCAATATTTAAACAAACCAAAATAAATATTATTTTTCTTCTATCCAATTAAAGCATCGCTTAGAAACGTTTACATACAGTCAATGGAGTAGAAAGAGCACAGGGGCTATGGTCTGAACTCTAAGAGTTCCCCAAAGCCTATATGCTGAAAAAGCTGCATCACACACGTGTGGAGCCACTGGGAGGTGTAGTAGACAGTTTAGGAAGAGGGACCTACTGACATCATTGTAAATCACTTGGAGCATGCTCTTCAGGGGCTTATTAGAAGCCCATCTCTCCTTCTCTCAGTCTTTTGCTTCCTAACTTCTTTGAGGTAAACAGCATACCCTTACTTCCCTTGATATTATGAGCCTCATCACGGGCCACAAAAAAACTGGAGCCTAGTAATGATAATTGAAAGTCCGAAGCTGTGAGCAAAAATAACCCTCTTCTCCAAACAAGCTGATTGTTTCAGGCTTTTTGTCACAGCCTCAGAAAATCTCAATTAGCACAGTTGAGAAAATGGCAATTGTATATACAAGCCATGGGGATATAAAATGGCAATTGTATATACAAGCCATGGGGATATAAAAGAATATTTCCATGCCAGAAAGTACAATTCACAATGTATTAGATAGATGATAGATAGATAGACAGACAAATGTGTATATATATTTGAAATAAATGTGAATTAAGTTTTTAATAAAAAAATCAACAGGCAATACATATTTCCCTTATCTCTATTGATAGTTCCAAAAAAATGAGTTTTCTACAAGCCTGGAACACTAAAGACTTTTTAAAATTTCTACATTTACTAGTTCAGTCTTGTTTTTGCATCTTTCCTTTCATGTAGGAATGTTTTTGTTGTTTTGTTTTTAGATTTATTCATTATGTATACAGTGTTCTGCTTGCATGCCTAAAGAGGGTGCCAGATCTCATTACAGGTGGTTATGAGTCACCATATGGTGACTGGGAATTAACTCAGTGCCTCTGGAAGAGCAGCCAGTGCTCTTAACCACTGAACCATCTCTCCAGCCCATAGGAATATCTTTTACTTTCCTATTAGCCTTTTTCTTATTCCTATAATTGGGTTTCACTTGAAAAAATATGGTTAATAAAAATCTGATGTTTTGTTGTTGTTATTTTCTTTTTTCAAGACAGGCTTTCTCTGGATAGTTCTGACTTTTCTGGAACTCACTCTATAGAACGGACTGACCTTGAACTCACAGAGATCTACCTACCTCTGCCTCCCTAGTTCTGTGATTAAAGGCATATAGCACAACAACTCAGGGAAAACCTGATTTTTACCATCTATAGAACAAAGTCTATTATTATTTACCCACAATTTTTGTAAATATCACCTTTTTAAATATTTGTTTTTATTAGTTTCCATTATGTTTCTGTGTGTGCATGTGTTGAGGGGTCAGTATGTGCCAGGTGTTGGATCTTCCTGAAGCTGGAGTCACAGGTATTTGTGAGCAGCACAACATGGGTGCTCTTAATTGCTGAGCCATCTCTCCAGCCCCCAGAAACCACAGTTTAAAACAAGCAAAATTCACAGTGTAATACTTGTCAAAGATTTAACCTATTTTAAAAAATGTGCATTGTCATTCAAAAGTCAGCATGTGCTATATGCCCCAAAAGTGTCAAAATGCAACATATGTATGCACATTACATAGGTGTGTGTGTTTGCATATGAATGTAAGTGTATATATATTTACACATCCATATTGGAACTATACTTAACATTAGTTCTGTAGTTAGCGTTATGTTGAAATAAAATATTTTTAAGTAATATTCTGACAAATAAGATCATTAAACTAGGGCTTGTAGAGACAGCTCAGCAAGCAAGAACACTTGCTGTTTGAGTATGAGTTCAAAACCCCAACAACCACATAAAAATCCCATATATACCTGTAACTCCAGTGATGTGGCATGGAGGAGGGCGAGGTGGAATAGATTGCTGTGACTTGATGGTTGCCAGCCTAGTTTCTTGTTTCATGACAGACACCCTATTTAAAGGGAATAAGCCAGAGAGTGAGATATTGACCCCTTGATCACCAGACATGTGAACCTACACACACTATGGACAGACATGCACTACACACACACATATACAGAGAAGGAGAGACGAATGGAGATATGTTAGATAATAAAAGAAAATAATGTGCTGGCTTTTATTTTATCTTATTATAGTCTGGTTTAATTATTATCCCTTAGAAGCCTATTTGTTTTCTAATGAGAGATAGAGGGGGGTTTATCTGGATGAGAGTGGAGGTGGGGGGAACCGGGAGGAGTAGAGAGAAGGAAAACAGTAATCAGGATGGATTATGTAAGAAAAAATCTAGCTTTAATAAAAAGAAAAAATAAGAAATCAATGATCTCTGGATTGCTGACTTTTTTCTTCATTATCAATTCTGAACAGAGTCATTGACACATCTTTCTGTGATCTAACTCTAAGGCCAACTTCTCCATCAGGTAGAGTAGGCACAGCAATGTGCCTACAATCCTTTGAGAGGCTTAGAGAAGGTGTTCCATTCCTTTTTTAGACAAGAAGGGAGATAATGGAAATTTTAGATGGGGGTTTACATTTATCTTTATAACAGATCAATCAAAAATATCATTGTTTCTGGGCACAGTGGCACACATCTGCAATCCTGGAACTCGTAGGTGAAGGCAAAAAAAAAAAAAAATCGAGTTCAAACTTCATTACATATTGAGTTGGAGTTTAATGGGGACTACATGAGAACCCATCTCAAATAATCGAATATATACATATTTGTATGTGTGTATATGGATCATTTTAATTTTCTTTTGCAGGATAGAAGCATATGAGGGCAAAGGAGTCTAGAGATCTAGTGGATGATGTATACTCTCGGAAAGGAAAATGGCAGAGTCAGGTGATAAGGAGATAAAACAGTACATGGAAGAAAAGATGAAGGACTCTAGTGTTGTCAAGAGAGTACTATGTGGGTGTTGGTGTGGATTTCAAGAGAGGTCTAGATAAAAATAAAAGATTGGTGGGGGGCAGAGCACAGTAGGAGCAAATGGAAGGTTAAGGAGTGTGGATAAATGGAGGTGGGTTCAGGTAAATCATGTGTGACTGGAGATGGGGAACCACAAGGCAGACTGGGAAAGTGAGAGGGCCCTGGTGGATGATGAGATCTAATGAAGGAGCCAGTGGTCCGGTGTGGTAAGGAAAGGAAGTTCAAAGGTCAAGAATCCAGAGTGTCTCAAAATCTAGGAGCACCAGATCAAGTATGGTCATGTTTTGCATGTGAATCATACCTCAGGACTCCTGTGTCTGAGCACTTTGTTCCCACCCAGTGGCTCTATCCGTGGAGCTCATGGTGTCTAGCTGGCAAAGGTGGGTCTTGAGAGTGGGCTGTTGAGAATTAGAGTCTAGTTCTGCTTCAAGTCTCTGTGTCCTATCCACAAAAATAAAACAAGATATTCTACAAGCTCCTTCTGCCATAGACTGTGTCATCCCAGCATTCATGCCTTCCCTTCCATGATGCACTGATGGCCTCTGACTCATACAAGAGTGCAGATAGGTCTTTTCTTGATTATCGAGTATTTTGTCACAATAGTGCAGCCAATGACTACCCTTGAACTGAGGCTCTTGGATGGCACTGAAAGAACTGAGACAGGTGAAAAATCCCCTTTACACCCACCAGGTATAGCACTGACAGATAAATTCTCTGAAGTATGGCCTATCCAGAAATAGTTGTATTAATCCTACATTTTCCAGAACGCAATTGGCCAGATAGTTCTGATTTGCTGATATAGCTTCATGCCTTAATTTATATTTCCCCATGTTACTATCTTGAGTATACTATTGATTCCAAAATATAGGAGTTGTTTTCATAATAGGTAATGAGCACAAAGGGTTAAGAGCTGACAAATATTATCAATGAATATAAACACAGAAGTGTAAGAAAAATGGATATCCGTTCTTTTTGTTCAAGAAGAGAAACCTCTCTGTTATCATGACATCACTTCTCCCTTTTTAGTAACAAGCCGTGAAAGAATATGCCTCCACTTTTCCATTTCTTGCCTTTTGAAGTTAATTTCCAATCCTAACTGTAAATCAGAAATGGTGCAATCTTTTGATATGTTACAGAGCAATGAAAATTTAATTTCTATAATATCTTCCCCCTTTTTAAGTGCCTTGTTCAATTGGAGCTGAAGCAGCTGCGAATGATGGCTAAGTTAAGAATAAAAAGTAAGATCAAAGTGATGTCTGTCATTATGATTTCAAACAGCATGTGCCACTTGGGAAGTTTGGGGAAAAATATTAAAAAGGATACAGTCGGCTAACTGAAATAGAATATAGCATAGAGAAAGTGAAGCATTCATTTAGTTTCTCAATTATTCTGCCCACATAAAGCCTAAAGGACTATTAGGAAAATGAAAAAGTGTACTGGACAGAAGAGTTTTCATGTGTGTTCACTTGTATATGAATGAGGGTGTGTGTATGTGTGTGTGTGTGTGTGTGTGTGTGTGTGTGTGTGTGTGTGTGTGAGTGCACACTCGAGCATGCGCATATGTCCATGCATGCTCATGTGGGCATGCAAGTACATGCTAAAGTTGCTGGGAAAGCATCTCTATTCAGTTACAAATGTGTCCTAAGAGTTTTCAGTCTCAAACACTGTGTTTCCCCTTTACTAGTGGCACTGAGCTCTTCCGAAATACTGGGGAAAGTACTAAGGTTGGAGAGGGAGTAGAAACAGGGAAGCACAGACGGCTGGATGGGGAGGGGCCTGTCTCTCCTTAAAGGCCATGGCTTCACACTCTGAAGAACATCTTGAACCATTTTTAACCCACTGACTGCCAATCAATAAATCCCTAAACTTGCTGATACTAAGAAGAAATAGTACAAGTCACTCATAGGAGGGAACTTTGTGTAGATAAGTGGCATGGGGCTCTTTGGACACCAGTCCTTATTGCCATTAAACTCTGTGCAGAGGAATCCAGTTTGCTGTCCACAGAGCAGTCATTTGTTTAATGGCAGAAAGCTTTCTAGACCACATACAATGAAATTCCTGAGGATACTGGCTTAAGTGGTAGGCTGACCCAGGCCTAGTTTGTTTTGTAGACACTTAAAGCCTCAGAGGAGAGAAAGCTAGCTGCTCTCCTCAGGATAGTAGGGAGGGAAGTCAGAGCCAGCAGCAAAGCCATCTGGAGGACACTCTTGTGTCTCTGACACCCCAAAGCCCTTTGTCAAATGAGGTGGCACATCTGGCACAGCCAGCTGCTGGGTGCTCCCTGACACTGTGCCGAGGGCCCAATAAGATACAATCAGGCAGCCCCTCTAAGTACTTTAAGCACTATAAGCAGATCACTGGGGCAATTACCATAAAGAGTGAAAGATACGGGCCTCTATTGATGGAGATTAATATTGAACATGAGGACATCGATTTTTCTCTGCATCTGATTTCTGATTGTAAACATGGTTTGCAGCCACCTGAGGTTGATTTGAGTTTGCCTTCTTCCTGTTGCTCCTTTGGAGGCCCACTAAGAATGGGTGTGAGGTACTTCAAAGGCAAATAAAATTGGTTTTATCCCAATACGCTTATTCTAGACCTACCATTTATTGTCTATTGGATTCAAGACACTACCTTAGGTGCAGGGTACACAGCATGTTTAAGTCTCACGAAAGTGCACCCAAGTGCTTACCAGCAGCACACTTCAAATGAGGAAGCTGATGCTCACAGGTATTGGAAAAGTATCTTGGAGCCACTTAGAAAAAGATGAGGAGGGGGGAGGAGCTGCAGAGATGGTTCAGGACTTAAGAACCTAGGTTGATTCCTAACTTCCTTATGGCATCTCATGAGCATCTGCAGCTTTGGTTCTAGAGAATCTGACACTCATTGTATGCTCACAATATACTTACATACATGTAGGCGAACAATGATATATGTAAAATAAAAATAATTATTTTTGGAAAAATTAAGGAGGATGAAGCCTGGTGTTTATTAGTGTAATGACTGGTTTGAGCATGAAATACTTCTCCTAATCTCATGTGTTTGAACACTTGGTGCCTCACTGGTGGCACTGTTTGGGAAAATTGCGGAACCTTTAGGAGGTAGGGTCTCACTGGATGAAGTTGGTGACAAGAGGACAAAGTTTGAGGTTTTACAGCCCGCCATCACTTCCTAATCTCTCTTCTTCCTGACTATGGATGCCATGTCACCAGCGGCCTCCAACTCCTGTCCCATGTCTTCCCTGCTGAGATGAAATATACCCCTCAAACTGTGAGCCAGAGTAAAGCCTCCCTTCCGTAAATTACTTCTCATAGGGCATTCTACCACAGCAATGAGAAGAGTAAGTAACAGAACACAAACACATAAAATAATTGACGTGTGAGCAATGACTCCAGGTTAGGGCTGTTTGATATAGAACAATAGCCAAAGATGAAATTCATACTTAGAAGTTGGCTCTACATATGAAAATCTGAAAGAAAAACACTATCTACTTTAATTTAATTTAATCTCTTATCTATTGTAAGTGTGTGTGAAAAAATGTGTACATGCATGCCACAGTGTGCCACACACATGAAAGTCAGGACAACATTCAGGAATCTGTTCTCCCCAACCACTGTGGGCTCTAGTGTTCAAACTCTGGTCATCTGCCTTGCAAGGGCCTTTACCTACTGAGCGGTCCCACTGGCCCAAATCATTTTTAACGTTGATAAAATCCAACTTACCATTTCTCCTTTAGCTACAATCAGAATGAAGAAATTCTGTGGAAATTTGGAGTCTAAATGGGATCTTGTTGATGATGGTGTTAGATACAAGGATCTTTGTACATGTTAAAACAGAATAAAGTTGTCTTAAGATTTTTTGTTTTGTTCTATTTTGGTGGCTATGATAAAATATTCTGACAACAACAACTTAATGGAGAAGAGATTTTTCTGGCTCACAGTTCAAAGATGTAGTCACCAAAGCAGGGAAGTTAACAAAGTGATTTTGAAGCAACTGGTCTCATTACAATGACAGCCAAGAAAAAGAAAGCAATGAGTATATGCTGGTGTTGAGCTCTGTTTCTCATTTTACACAATCCAGAATCCCTTGCCCTGAGAATAGTCCTCCCTACACCAGAGGGGTTTTCACGAATCAATTAATGAAATCAAGGAAATTTCCCATAGGCCTGGCCAGAGGCACATTCCCAGGTGACCCTAGATTCTGTCAAGTTGACAGTCAACACTAAGCATCAAAAAGATAAACAGTAAAAATACGAAGGTCAATTCTTTATAAATCTATTTTACATCTACTATTATGTACAAGAGTGGGCAGACTATGCCACACAACAATCAGAGCTCTCCGATGCATAAAGATTGTACTTTTACTAAAGTCTATAAAAATTAGTATTTAACCTTGACAAGTTTTTTAGCAAAGAAGTGGTATGTTTATGTTCTGACACTCCTCATTTTTAATATTTTCATATGCTGGTTTTATGATAATTCTAGCAACTGACCAATTAGGGTAGAAGGATGCCTAAGTGTCACGAGCAGCAACAATGTGTCTATAACCAAGTATGGTACTCAGGATGAATGATTCTAACACTTGGCTCACTTACAGATCACCTAATAACAAATGAGCCCAAGTCGGACATCTAAGTGCCCCAACACATTAGGACTATTCAAAGCTACTGGGTGTATTGACTCTACTTCCAGATAAACAAGATCAAACAACCCACTGTTCTTTCTCTGCCTTTGTAACTAATCAAAGCCTGAAGGTCTCAAAAGTACTTTCTAATTGGTTCCATTGTTTTGTTTATTGTGCTTATCACAGGGCAGTTAGCATTTACATTGCCAATGGACCATCCTGACATTGCAGTTGGTTTTAAACGACTTAATGGTTTTCTATGTTTCCGCATAACCAGTGAGCCCCATTCATACGAGGTGACCTTCATCAAGGAGAGGACTGAATTACAGGCCTTAGGAGGTAGAAATATTGAAATCTGTACATGAAGACATACACTCATATGTACCGTGTGAATGTAGCAGTGGTATTGTGTGTTATTCTCAAGCAGTGAAAGTTCTCCATCATCTCTTTCAGGGAAGGAAGGGGACTCAGAGAAAGAGAGGGGGGAAAGAGGTAGAAGCAGGTTCCTCATGTCTTCCTGCACTTCCTGTCACCAAGTGTAGTAGATGACAATGGAGCAAAATAATGCAGCCTTGCAACTACCAAAAGAAATGCGGTGAGCCAGGCGTTGGTGGCGCACGCTTTTAATCCTAGCACTCCGGAGGCAGAGGCAGGCAGATCTTTTAGAGTTCAAGGCCAGCCTGGTCTACAGAGCGAGTGCCAGGATAGGCTCCAAAGCTACACAGAGAAACCCTGTCTCAAAAAACCAAAACAAAAAAAAAAAAAACAAAAAAAAAGAAAAGAAAAATAAAAAAAAAATGCAGTGAGCTGTGCAAAAAATGTTCTTTAAGGATGGTTTCTTTTCTCTCCATTTTTTATTTAAATTAGAAACAAGATTATTTTACATGTCAATCCCAGTTGCCTCTGCCTCCCCTCCTCCCCTGACCCCCCCCCCAACTAACACCCTACCTATCCCATACCCTTTCTGCTCCCCAGGGAGCATGAGGCCTTCCATAGGGGGGGATCTTCAGAGTCTCTCATAAAGGATGGTTTCTACCGAAAATAAAAAAGAGAGAAATAAGATCATGCATACTTAAGATACTATCACATTATAAGAAGCTTGGAAAATAAAAAAATGGGTAAATTAAACTTCCTTTTATAGAAGGATCAATGTGTCTGCTACTTTGGTTTTCGTAATGCATCTAAAATAAATTATGTCATATCATTTACTTTAGCAATCTATAGAAAAAAAAAGATATCCAGTCCAACTTTACTGAAACACAGAATCTTTTTAGGGCTTCTAACACTTAGAAAAGAATGAGAAATTCAGAAAAATCACAAAGTGAAATTAGTTAACTAAAAAATAGCAAAACAATAATGAAGTCATTTATTCCACCTTTTCCCCCTCATTCTTTATGGGTCATATGAGCATGAAAGAAAGAAAAATTAAATTGTGTTTAATTATCCATATATTTAATAACTACATATGGGTGGTTTTTGGTTTTTGTTGTTCTTGACTTAATGTGGGTCAGAGTTTTCAAAGCACTGACATACAGTAGGGACCAAACACTAAAGTCCCTACTCTGTAGAAGACACATGACAAGCAGGTGTATGAAAATGCCTTGTACAGTGTCAAGTGATAAAACACAAGGTCTACAGAACAAGTGCCAGAGGGAATGTCTAAGCAAAATGAAGTCACACATACACACACACACACACACACACACACACACACACACACACACACACACGATTCACCAAACTACTGTTGGGAGAAAAACCTTAACTAAGCAAAGTTGATTTTTATCATACTTTTATCATACCTAATATGTATTAGCTGTACAAATTAATGAGATTTTCTGTGATGTTTCTGTAAGTACACACATTGTGTGGTAAACTTGTTCGTCCTTGCTTCCACCTTCTCTCCCCAAGCTCCTTTTAGTCCATAATGAGCCCTAAAATTAAGTCTTTACATTGTAAAGCCAAATTAATTCCAGATGGCTTAAATTTGTTAATGCACAAAAGAAAGACATTATTTGAAAAAAAGGTATAGATAAATGTTTATATAATCTTAGATTAAGAAAGGATTGCTGAACATCAAAGCAAAACAGATTCTAAAGAAAAAGCTAAATGGCATTAAAAGGTATAATTTACACATACTTGAAAATCTTACAAAGCCAATAAATAGAGATATGATGGAATAATAACATATTTAAATAGTGGGTTAAATGTTCAGTATATAAGGACTTTTCAAATAAAAAAAAAACACTTTCCAGAAGAAATTTTCGAATGTGATGTTAAGAAGCAATTCGTTACTTGAGCACAATGGCAAACACCTGTTTTCCTAGCACTCAGGAGGCTGAGGCAGGAGGATCATAACTTTGAAACCAACTTGGGATATATAAACAGAGCCTGTGAAGAACGGGGGTGGTGAGCAGTAGCAGGAAGAGGAGAAAAGGAAAACAGGAGGGTTACACACACACACAAAAAAAAAAAAAAAACCAATGCAGTGGTTAGGTCATTTGTGTCAAAAAAAAAAAAAAAAAAAAAAAAAACACAAATTAAAAAAGCGAGCAGCATTAATATATGAGATTGTGACATTTGTTGGCAAGGGACTTTTAAAGAGAATACAAGGCAGAGAATAAATACATCATACACTTCTTTGTATGGGGAAGGGCCTTTGGAGGAGGGGTGAGGATGTGTGCAAGCTTTTAAAGGAAATAATTATATAGTCAACCAAGATTTAAAGATGAGAGTTGCCTCTTTCCAGTTCTCTGAAGGCACCTTACCCCCAGTGGGGATCAGTGGGAGAAGTAATGAAAAGTTGATGGAGTCACAAACTCCTTCAGAGAGTTTGGCATCAGCAGAGCAGAGATATATCCAGATGTGTCTTGGTTTATCTCTCTTGGTTTTTATTTGGCTATTTTATGTTGCTTTGTTATTCTTGCCTTACATTGTTTTGTGTTGTTTGGGGAGACAAGATATTTCTTAGTAGGCTTTGTGAGCCTGGTACTTGCTATGTAGGCTAGGCTGGCCTTGAACTTACAGCCTTTCTCCTGCCTCAGCTTCCTAAGTAGAGATGACAAGTAGGGAATTATTGACAATGCACCATATTCTCTTCAAACTTGTATTACTATTAATGTGAATGTAAGTGCAGCTTGTTAGAAAATATGCTAGTCTTTATGATATCGAGTTGTGCTTAGCTTTTCTTTTTTTTTTCAAGGAACAGGAAGCTGATTTCCAAAAAATGATAGTAAGTTACATTTTTACATAGCATTTTGCTTGATTCTTCAATCTGTACTCAATTAAAACTCTATTGACATTAATTCTTACAGTGATGTTCCTTTCCGCAGTGTCTCAAGGTTTTAAAGTATATTGTTTGAAAAAAAATTACATTTTCTTTAATTTCCTGATTTTCTGTATACCATTTATATTTCAGTGAGAATCCCCATATGAATCAGAACAGGTCCAAAATGGGAGAGCCTCTTAGAGATAGGTTCTTGACGTTCGTTCGGACTTGTCCCGGAAAATGTCCTGCAGTTTCCTCTACATCCATCACACGTCACCTCAAAATAAGCCCAACTCCTCTAACAGCACTTTTTAGCATAATCTGGTTGCTTCTCCCTTCGGGCAGTAAAACCAAGAGAACAAACACTACATCTGAGCTTAGGAAATTTCATGTCATTTTTGAAGCAAGTATTGGTAGGTAAGAGAAACAGCTGCTGATCCCCCAGAGACAGGAGCCTCCTTAGTGTGGGTTGGGGCTGGACACGGCTCCTTTGGGTTCCCCACTCTCACAGGCTAACTCTGGATTAAAATCAGTAGCCATCATCGGCAGGTGAGGGCAACAATACCTTCAGTGGCTTCATTTCCTGTCTTGTTCACATCTCATTTTTTAAACAAGAAAAAAAAATGATCTGATAGCCATGATTGTCCCAGAGTGGGAGTTCTGATTCTTTGGCTTTTCTTCCACTCCACACTTAGACAAAGTTTTATATCAACACTTGTTCACTTTGTGAGTTGTATCTTGTAATAACCAAACCACCTGAAGTAAACAATTTATTGCTCAATTTTTAAGTATATCCCCTGTAGAATGTTATACCGATGCCAAATGGATTTAAACAGCTTTATTCAAAGATTTTTGAAAAAAATACCTCATCCCAAAGATAAAGAGGACTACTCTTACAAAATGACAAATGAGATTACTACAGTGAACAGAAAAATATTGGTGAAATCTTCACAGGTTCCTACAACAAACATAGGGTCCTGACAAAGCAACTTATGTACACCAGTTACCTCCACATGTCCCATGCCAGTGAGAACATGGAAAGGAAGAAAGGCTTGGAGGTCTGTATTCTGCTGATACCACTTTAGTCTGTTATGATGTGAAACTAATCTTTTTTGAATAGACTCAAGAATGGGAAAATATTGCCCTAGTCAATATTCAAAAGATCCCACTAAAAGAAACTATTTTTCCCCAAAGTGTTGTTGAATACAGAGTCACAACAGCTTGTTTCCTATAGAAATTTTACCAAATAATCTGTCAAGGAACAAATGTAACCAGATTTTAGTAAATATTCCCCACATAGATCTCAATTTAAAACTATTTCATGATGGATTGATTATTCTTTCCTTCTTCACACTTACCTATTAATAGCTTAGTGACCATATGTATCATCACCTAGCTGATGGCTAGGGTGTGGTTCAGTGGTAGAGCCCTTCTTAGCATTCATCCCTAGTACTGACAAAGTGGGGAAATAAACTCTAAGTTTCCCTCGTGGCTGTAAACTCTTTATTTGTATGCTCATTGTGACCCCAGACCTAATTGTATCAAAGTTAATTCTGTAATACCTTCTTGTTTTGTTTATCAACTTTACACAAGCTAAAGTCATGAGAGCCTCAGCTGAGGAAATACCTCGATGAGATCCAGCTGTAAGGCATTTTCTCATTTTGTGATCAATGTGGGAGGACCCAGCCCATGGTAGGTGGTGCTATCCCTGGGCTGTTGGCCCTGGATTCTCAAAGAAGGTGGGTTGAGAAATCCAGGGGAAGCAAGCCAATGAGCAGCTTACCTCCATTGCCTCTGCACCAGCTCCTGCCTCCAGGATCCTGCCCTGTTTGAGTTCCTGTCTTGACTTCCTTCAGTGATGAATAGCCAAGCTGAAGTGTAAGCCAAATAAACCCGTGGCTCCCCAACTTGCTTTTTGTTCATGATGTTTCACTGCAGCAATAGACACCCTGATGAAGATACCTCCTAAGCAAGTATCAGGTCTACTCTGCTCCCCACTCCCACCCACCCCATAGCTTCTCTCCTCTGCTCCTGCTTTAGATGAGTCTCTCTACCATGCACAACTTTCTCACCTCCTAACTCTTCCCACTTTACTTTATAACTACTTAAAGAACTTCCTAACATAACTACTGATTCAAAAAAGGAAAAAAGAAAGGCAGAATGAAAGGAAAAAAGAAAGAAGGCACCTCTCTTTAAAAGCAAAGCAACTCAAGAAGATTGCTCATTGGTTAAAGCATGAGCCAAACATAACATGCATGAGAACCAGAGTTCGCATCACTAAAACCCACATCACAAAAACCAGAGAAGTGCTCCTATGAGGCTTAGACAGGGGATTGCTAGAGCAGTCAGCAACTCTGCCTCAGGACATAAAGTCAAGGAAGACACCAAGCATCAACCTCCTGCACATGTGCCTATACACGCAAGTTCATGCACATGCAAATATACGTAAACACACACAATACATACACACAGACAAAAACAAATGCAACCATGATGCCTACATGGTGACCAGAGAAACTACTGGTTGTGTTGCAGCAATTCTCAAACTTGACTCATCTAATTTAGATGCAAATATGAGATTGAGACAGAGTGTGAGTCTTCTTGGCTAAGACAACTTTAATTTTATGATATACTACCCATAGTCTCCTCACTTTGACTACTTATTGAAAGAAGAATGACATCATAGCACTGAATAGAGCACTTGCCCACCATGGAGGAAGCCCTGGGCTTGATCCCCAGCATGTCTAAAAAAAAAAAAAATGAAAAAAGGAGGAGGAAGAAATGAAACGAATATAAAGCATTTGCTTTATAATTTGGAAGTTTTTAATCTAGGGGGAAAAAGAAAAGATTCAAGAAAATACTGGCTAAAAGGTACTGAGGGTAAAATTTAGATTTCTAAGGAAAAAAGTTCAATCTAGGATATATGTTGCAGTAGCAAATGACCCCAGGAACTCAATGACTCAAAGTACTATAGGTTTCCTTCGTGCTAGTGCACTATGACCTGATGATCGGCTCTGCTCTATTTGACTTCACTTCTGTGCAATGACGTCAGTGTGATTAGTGACATCCAGTCGAGGAGGGTAAAAGTGAACATGGTGAGTCAAGTAGGATTTTAGAAGTCTTTCAAAAAGTATGACACATGTCTTCGATTAAAGCATTTGCATGGCTGAATTTGACATCAACAAAGTGGAAAAGCAAAATTTTGCCCAAGGAGAACCAGTAAATATTTGTGAATATACAGACTATGTTATATGCCTAGTACAGCAATGATCTAATCCACTGGTTCTCAACCTTCTTAATTTTGCAACCCCTAATACAGTTCCTCATATTGTGGTGACCACCAGCCATAAAATTATTTTCATTGCTACTTCATAACTAATTTTTCTACTGTTATGAATCATAATGTAAATATCTGTGTTTTCCAATGGTCTTAGGTGACCCCTGTGAAAGGGTTGTTCAAAACCCAAACGACTCATGACCCACAGGTTGAGAACCACTGAGCTTATCTATTATCGAAGCTCTAGATTTCACAATAAGAAAAAATGGATAAATATTGTAAATTTTAGAAACAGGATGAAAATATCATTACTCACAAATGGTGCTGCAAAAAAAGAGAGAATCATCTGAAAGCATTAAAATGCCTAAGAAAGTTATCAAGGCTAGTAATAAATTATATAAGCATCTACATTTATTGCATACAGTAATGATAAGAAACTACAAAGAGGAATCCAGAGTACATTTATTTTATGGCAGTGGGTTCTGGAAAAATACCAAGGAATTGGAAACTTGTCAAATTCTTTTTACATTCAAGAAACAGAAGAAGGGAGGTGGACAGTGTTCATAAAGCTAGGAGGAAGATACGTGCAAAAGTCGTGTTAAGGTATTCAGAGTGTCTTGGATTTCCTCTTGCAAGGGGAATTGACCAGAAACTCAGAGGCCATGGGTCCCTGAGGCAGACAGAACCAGGGAATGGGAATGTTGCGAGGCTCTGCAGAACTTTATCCCTAAGTCTGAACTCCAACCTTTGTTATCAGATGTATTTTCTCCTGAGTCATTCAAGGAAGCTGAGTGTTAAGATGCTGTTTGTACACGGCCTACGTCTCAATGCTTTATCTCTAGATCCCATGAGTAATAAATAATAACAGGGGCAATGACCTTTTCCTACTTCACAAAGATGTTCCACAGATTAACTAATTAATGATTATAAAGTGTTACATCTTATTAAGTTTATTATGATCATTAGCTTCTCTGTGATGAAGAGATAGGTTCAAAAGTGAAAAGCAAGGTTCGGTAGGTGGCGTTCTGCCCTCTACAACCAGCACCAATGCCAGCTAAGCTCTAGGGAACACCTCTGATAACTTCTTGTTCCCGGTCTTTAGACAACAGTATCTTCTAGAGCGGTCCCTTCAGGCACATGAAGAACTCAGGAGGCCCTATCTGTATTCAATTACAATTTAACTATCACTTGTGTAAGCTTCCTCACTGGCTCCAGGTGTGGTAATACTGATTATCAAATAGAGAATTTCTAGAATATTGGTTTTTAAGAGTATATTAACAGATAGCTACAATAAATACACAGGTCAATTTTATTACATAGATCAACTATAGTCATAAAACATAAACATAACAAAACATAATAGACAACAAATGTTATATATTCATGGGGCATGTGATATTAGATACTGTTTAATTGCCTTATGTTATTTGCATGAATCTGCTTGGCCATCCTTTTGCTTTTCCTTACACTAACAAAATAATTCTTTCATTTAATATTTCTTTTCTCTTTCCTATCATCAGAGGGATTGAGTGCAATTTTATTTTTATGAACTTTATTCTGGTAGTTACTCAAACTGTATCTCCAGACTTTCATAAATAACTTGTTCATGGTTCATTCTCCTGTATCAGAATCCCCTGCTTAGGACTTCTGAAGCAGTGTATTTAAACCTGAATATGTCTCTCACTTCATTTTCACTGAGGCCACTAATTGATTACCAAATGTCTCATATAACACGAGAATCAGAGAAATACAGATACACACATATCTGCTACACTTTGACCAGCTAGGCATATTCCAAAGGAAAGGATGTTTTGTTTTGTTTTTTCATTTTTGTCTTTGAGATGAAGAATCAAGAAACATATTCCCAAGTTGTTGAATAAATCGTGGGACAAGCTACATGCCCAGGCAATCATAATACAAATGGCAGCTCCTCAAATGCTAACTTTTCCTCCCTCCACATTACCTGTACATCTCATTGCTACGAAAACATGCAGAAGATCATACAACTTGACCAGAGAAGATCAAATGTACATTTACTCAATGACGGACAACCATGGAAAATAATACAGGCAAATGTGTTCGGTCAAGTTGGGGGAGAGTTTGAATAGTTTCTTTTAGAAAGCTCCAGTTCTCTTCCTTGTGCAGTAAGCTCTTTGCTTCTGTACACAAGCAAATGCTCTGTTATTGCTACACTTGTGAAAAGATGTTTTGTTTTGCCTCCCCATTAATTCAGGGAGTGTCTGCTTGGGGACAGTTTGGGGAGGGAGGGGCTGTCAGAGGGATTATTGGCTTTAGAACTTATGGATGGCTTTCCTGGAGATAATGACAGTATGAAGCCTCTGTACTTTTCCTTCCCAGGTGGGAAGTTTGGCCCCGGGACATTGTTTAGGTGATGGAACTTCTTGGCAGGTGAACAGAGAGAAATGAGTGTAGGCAATTTCAGAATGATATCACCTTCAGAACTGGAATCCTAGAGATAGCTAATGATCCCATTAACATCAAATATGCTGTCGATATAACTGTATAGAAAACTATTGAATTTGTTTTTTCAATACCGGGACTTGAACCTGGAGCCTCTTTCATGCCAGGCAAACACTCCACTGCTGAGCTACATCCTCAGACTTCTTTTCACTTGCTGTTTGAGACTAGGTCTCACTAAGCTACCCACACTTCTCATGCTTCCCAGGCTGCTCTGGAACTCATTCTATCCCTTGAGAAGACCTTACAATTTTGAGCCTTCTCCCTCAGCCTCCTAAGTAGCCAGGATGATGGGCTTGTGCTTTCTTTCTTCTAAATTATTATTATTATTATTATTATTATTATTATTATTATTATTAACATTATCATTATCATTGCCTTTCCTTGTAAGTCTAGAATGCAAAGATTGATTTAGGCCTTTTTAATGGATAAAATGATATTCAATAAATTAGATAATAGCCCAATTTATAAGTTAGATACCTGTCACAAGTATAGAAATCACTGTGAACTGTTTTTAAATGGTAAGCATTGGGTAGATGCTTCTAGTCATTATACGAAATTCAGTGCAGAGGGGAGAAGGCCAAGAGCTGTCCTGATTCTTTTTGACCCAGCTCCCCAAACCTGGCAAGTGATCTCCCACTAAGCTACATCTTTAGTGCTTTTTGTGTCTTTTGTTTCAAATAGCATCTCCCTAAGTTGCCAAAAGCAATTCCCCCTGTTTGTTTCCTGAGTGTTAGGATTACAGGTGTGTGCCACCATACCTACCTTGAGTGGCTTCAATTTTACAGAAAGTCAGGAAAGCCTGTTATTACTGTCCACGATAGAGTTATTTCAAGAATGATTAATGTAGCCCTTGCTTCATGGGCTGGACCAGCAAGTTAGCCAAACCTCAGCCCAGTTTCTTTCCTACTTCTCTGCTGGCTACAAGAAATTCATTTCTTTGAGGGGTGGTAAATTTTACAAACACAGATCTTCCTCAGTATCTGTGGAAAACCGGCTTCAGGAACCTTTGTGGGGTGGCCACCAAAACCTCTACTCTATATAAAACAATGATTTGCATATTAAATGTCCATATCTTCCTATATACTTCCAATGCTCTTAAACAAAAACAAACTTATGATAGCCAGTACGCTGGGATTGCTGTGCAAATTCCACCGTGTTATTGTTGTTTTCTTCTTGTCATTTTACAGGTCTCCTATAGCCCAGGTTAGCCTTCAACTTCCTTTTTAGTTGAGGCTGGGCTTGAACTCTTGATCCTCCTGTCATTCCAAGTGCTGAGATTCCAGGCATGCATCACCACACCCAACTTGCAAATGGTTCTAATCCTACATTGATTTATTAGTAATAAGAACAGCAACAGAAATTCTACACGTCCAGTAAATTTGAAAATTTTCAACTACTTTCAATGTATAGTTGAAGAAGTCCACAGCCATGGAATCTCTCCATCTCTAAGACTGGATATGTAATCCCTCAAGAAACATGATGTTGGCGCCATCAGCCCCGTACTGGAATTCTCACTACATCTGTCGTGAGTGAGATGGTATTTGTATGATCCCTCTGGAGACAAATGGCTGGACTTAAAATATTATCTTTGAAATGTGCATGAAAGCTGAACTGCACAGAAGAAATGACTAAGATAAAACACAGAGGTGTATAAATTTTAGCATCATTTTCCTTGACAATACACATTTCATATCACTACAAGGGGTTTTTTCCTTTTCTTTTTGTTGCATTTTTTTGAGATAGGGTCTCATCAAGTAGCACTTGTTGGAATGGAACTCACTGTGTAGACCAGGCTACCCTCAAACTCACAGAGATTCTCCTGCCTCTGTCTAGTGAGTGTTGGGATTAAGGATATAAACCACCTCACCCAACATCATCACAACATTTTCTCAAACATATCAACTTCACCACAAACTATCTTCAAATTAGAATGTAGTGACACATCCTAAAATGATCCCAAGGGGACAATATCCCAATAGTCCCAGTAACATTGATAAGGTTGGGATTGTTTTCAGTTGGAGGTGGAGATGAGGGGTGGAGCAGTGAAGGGTGGTGGTCTTTGAATTATAAAACCTGTTTCGAAAGTGTCAATGGTTTTGCTACATGCATTCAAGCCACTATCAGTGAACTACTAATGTAAAGTGTCCACACCTGGATTGCCTTGGAGGAAATAGGAGTCATGTGTCTCTGCATCTTACCTATGACATGGAGAGGGTGACACCTGCTCTACTTAACTCCCTGGGATTTGGGAAGTTTACTTCCAAATTGAAGCTTGGGGAAAACACTGTTCTCTAACATGTTGAACTAAATATGCTTTTTCTATTTTTTATTAATTCAGTGAGGCTCTAGCCCTCAAACTAGGACACAGATTCTGGAGGAATGTAAGAGAGAGAAGGAGGAAATAAATGTCTAAAGTTGAACGAAATCAGCCAAGCATATTCTGGCCATCAATGTGGGACAGACAGTGTAGTCAGATTGCCCTTGCATGTACCTCAGATCACTGTCACTTTTCAAGAGTATCAAAGTGTCACGACATGAAAAGGAAAATAATTCTTACAGGTGAATGTATAGGAAGGATGTTTGAGGCACAATCTACTTTAGATGGTTCTCCTTTGTCAGACGTTCCAAGGACATATTTTAAGATATTGACTGCATTCATTTATTTATCCCTTGGAGATGAAGTTCACATCATAGCAATTGTGTGGTGGTCAGAGCAAAATAAGGTGTGGGAGTCTTCTACCTCATGGTTCTGGGAACAGAACTCATGTCATCAAGCCTGGCAACGAGCACCGTTACAGCACTGAGACATCTCACTGGTCCACAGTGACCTTTTTTCATTGAACTTTGTTCCTTTTATTTAATATAAACTACATCTTCACCTCAAGACCTTTGCACATGCTACAACATCACCCAGAGAGCTGTCCCAGCCTTTTGCAGAGCTGTGTTCTCTTCTAGTACCTTCTCCATTGGAATTACCAAAAAGGCATTTTTTTTTGACCATTCACTAAAAGCCATAGGTTGCATCATTCCATCTCTGCCCAGAAATTCTTACTCACTCTCCCTGCTCTGTGGCTAAATCAACCTAACTCCCTTAGCCTCCTTCAGCCTATTTAATACCAAGCAATCACTAATCAAATGCTTCCTATATGCCAGACTGTGCTAATTAACCCATACACGTTATCTCTTGAAAGCCTCCCCATGGCATGGCATGATGTATATCCCCACATTACCGATAAAGGAACTAATTTCAGAGACTCCCCCACCACCACCAAATCTTCTATGGATCACGCAGCAGAACCAGGAAATTCTTTCTACAACCCAATTCAGGGAGTATCTACAACACAGAGGGCTTTTTGCTGGATGAGGATTGAAAGTTGGGCACATTTCACCCCTGCTCTCAAGAGACCTCAAGTCTGGTGGAGAAGAAAAGCCAAAGCAAGGTCCTCATGATATACTCCACGTGAATGAAACAGGGGGGAACTGTACCTGTTCCTTCAGGGAGGGAACTGCTGCCGATGGAGGTGGGGAGATTCTGCAGACCAGCTGTGACTTGAAGGAACTGTAAGAAGCAGCAGAGTCTTCATGCCAGGGGCACTCCAGGCAGGGGAGTACTTGCTTTTTGAGTCACACCAGTCCCAGATGTTAGTGTGTGAAGCAAGCTGTAGCCAAGACCAGATTTAGGGGAAACAGCAACAAGAAGAGCAACGACAAGAGTTTAGAAGTGGGGGGTGGCTCAGTTAGTGAGTGATGAAGTGTTTGCGGCTCAAGCAAGAGGGCCTGAGTCCAGTCCCCAGAATCCACTCATCTATCTCTCACTTACAAACCCCATGCCAGGAAGGCACAGGCAGGCCGATCTCTGGGACACTGGCCAGCCAGGGTAGCTTATTTAAGATTCGTGAAAGTGACAGACACTGTCTCAAAAAAAAAAAAAAAAAAAAGAAAGAAAGAAAAGAAAAGAAAAGAAGAAAAGAAAAGAAAAGAAAAATGGTTAAAAGCAATTTGGAAGGAACACATTTATTTCCTCTTATATTTCCAAATCATAGGCCATCATTAAAGAAAGTTGGAGCAGCAGGGTTGGGGGTTGGGGAGAGGAGACTCAAGGCAGGACCCTGGAGCCAAAAACTGATGGCGAGATCATAGAGAATGCCTACATACTGGCTTGCTCAGTGTGTTTCCTTATACACCCCAGGATGAACTGCCCAAAGGTGACACCACTCACGGTGGCCTGGGCCCTCCCACATCAACCATTGGTCAAGAAAATGAACCACAGGCTTGTCCATGAGCCCGTTTTACTGAAGCATTTTTCTCAACTGGGAGTCCTTCTTCCCAAATGACACTAGCTTATGTCAGTTGACATAAACCAATATACAATGCTATCACCCTTTCCTTCTATCTCCATATAGTGCCCTGTCTGTATGAGGCGCTTCTTTTCCAAAGACGTGTTAGCGAATGCTTCTCCTTCCAGTCTCCCTCACGTATCACCAGTGCACGAAGCTTGTAAGGCATTTTATTGGTAGTCATGGTGGTTGGCTGGTTACTTAGTTGGTTGATTTTGCAGTACCAGGTTTCGAACCCAGGCCCTTCTGCACACCAGGCAAATGCTTAAGCACTGATCTACATGCAACCCCAGCCACTAACTTTACTTGAGCTTCTCTCTTCCTTTGTCACTTTCCTAGTTCAAACCCACTAACCACGGATCCCTGCTTTCTGCCACTTCTAAACTAAACTTTTTCTCAAGACACATCATCCATCAATTTAACCCACTTTTGAATCCGATTTTGCAATTCACTTCTCTAGCTAGTTCCATAATCACTTCTACCCCTTTTTTTTCTCCCACATGACTTCTTAAATCACTTCTACTGCCCACTCTGCTTCCCCAAGTCTTCCTAATGCTTATCTGCCCACCCAATGCTCACCTCAAAACAAGTTAGAAAGTAGCCCAGAGTCAGTGTTAGATGACTAAACCTAGCAACTTAACCACCAAGTGCATTTTACTCCTGGCCATGGAAGCCAACTGTAGTTGACAACCATATCCCCTGGATCTACCTTATGTAACCAATCCTGCTGATCCAAGTCCTGTTACACTTGTTAACTTCCAAAGCTTCCTGTTCCAATGATGTCCAGGCAAGCTGGAATCAGGAGAGAGTACTGCTGGGGAATAATTGAGCCCTGGCAAGGGAAAATGTCCCCCAAATAAGGTAGTAAAGATTAAAAAAAAAATTAAAAGCACCACTCCCTCGCTTGACTGGACATCCAAGCTCAGTAAAAGACAGTCAAAACCCACTAAGCATACATAATGTCATGAAGGACACAATTTGAACACTTCGTGTTTTGCACATTTTCTAGGGGGTAACAGAATGCTTTCATCACTTGGAACTAATTTTACAGTTCACTGGCATTACACGGAAGCACTCTGGACTGCTTCTCCTGTGATGAGGAAGTTTCCAGAATGGCAGTTTCCACTGGGTTTCTGCAGAAAACAGTCTCCACTGCAGATGGTTGCGTTCCTAGCAGTGTGAAATTACAGTGTGGCCCAGTGCCTAAGGAGAAGGGCACCATGACACACCTCTAAGGGTTATGCGTCTGTGTTTTCAGTTTTCAACTTGAACCTGTCAAGATACACCAGCTGGGGCAAACTTCTCCCTCCTTGTGGTGTCAGATATTTGTAGGAGTTGTGTTTCTTTTTGATACTGAATCACCCAGGGTTGAAGATGGCTGTTCCTATTTATAAAACGTGTTCTGCTGAGTTTAGGGATGCATTTCTTTTCATCGTTTTCAAAAGAAACTGAATTGCTTTTTCTGGAGCACAGGTCTCAATCCCTTCTGCATTTCTCTTTGCATGTATGCTATTGTCATAGAGGTTACAGAGCTTGGGAGAAAAGATTTCAATAGAAGTGAAAGTCATGTGCTGAGTAAAATGTATGTGGTGGATTTTTTTTTTTTCACCCACAGAAAGCAGCTTCTGGCACCTCCCACGTTCAAGAGCGCACCTTCTGGGATCCCTCTGCACCAAGCTTAATTCAGTGGGCGTCCTGTGATGCTGCTGGGTAATTCTGTCCTCACCTCTTCTCTCTCCCACTAGATGCAGCTGTCCCTTAGGGCTGGAGCTGGATTGTTTATCACTGTTTTCACGGCCTGGAATGATGCTCAGTAAGTGTGTGGGGGATGAGTCAGAGAGATAATTACCTGCTTTGAGATGTATAGGACTTGGAACGCCTATTTATATAAGGATTAAGTAAAAAATGAAACTGTGGTGAAGTGGAAAGATGTTGGAATAGAAACTAGTCCCTGAGGGGGGAAATATTCTAAATAAATTGTTGGGGAAACCCTTGAGAAAATTGCCTTTCTTTTTCCTTTCTTGCTTTCTCTGAAGCATGAAAGAGTCCACAGTAGAAAAACTAACCAGGGAGGGATTTCCTTCTTGAACGCTGGGCTCAGGGTCATCAATCTCTACATGCCCCTGGTGACCTTCCTGTGCTAACATTTTGAGGGAGAAAAAGCCAAATCCTTGAATTACAGTTAAGGGTAGGGACTCATGGGAGTTGATTGATGAAAATAATGAAACAGAATAAAGAGATGAGTTAATCTATTTTATTAGAGTATAACATGTGTACTGAAATTTGTCTGTGGATGATTTTTCCCTTTTGCCAAAACAAAGCAGTCTGAATAAGAAGAACTTCTACCATCATAAGTATATGTCCGGGTAATGCTTAGAACATTGGTATATCAGGGCTCTCTTCCAAATGGAATAGAAAAGTTTGTTGGGGATGTTCCCTAGGAGGTAGGGTTTGAAGCGACCAAAAGAGCAACTGACCATAGTTTTTAAGGGGTGTTAATTCTAGGGTCAGACATCTAAATCTGCTAATCACTTCTTGTGTGGCTTTGCTGAGATTTATTTTTCTCTGTTTTCTTTTCTGTGTTCCCCCATCTCTCTCTCTCTTTCTCTTTCTTCTATTTTTAATGTGTATAGGAGGGAGGGACATGTGTGGGTGTAGAGACTAGAGGTCAACCTCAGGTGTCATTAATTGGGAGCTATCCATCTTGATTCTTTGTTTTTGTTTTCTTTTTAGACAAAGTGCCATTGACCTTGAGCATGCAGATTCAACTAGGCTAGCTGGCCTGCAAGCATCAGGGATCCTCTTGTCTCTGCCTCCCCAACTAACAAGATAACAAGTGTGACAACATGCTTAGCATTTCTCTTTATCATGGATACTGGATAGCAAATTCTGCTCCTCATACTTACACAGCAAGGACTTTACCAACTGAGCCATCCTCAACAAAAGTTTTCTTAATTAGGCTTCAGAGATAGCTCAGACACTTACCATATAAGAAATTGTGAGGACCAGAGTTCAGGTACCCAGAACCCATATAAAGAGCAGGATGAGGGTATAATTCCAGTGCTCAGTCTCTGGAACAAGCTAGCCGGCCAGACTAGCTCCAAATTCAGCAAGAGATCTTATGGTCAGTGCATAAGGTAGAGAGCAATTGAAGAAGATACTTGACATCAATCTCCGGCCTCTACACCGATGCATGTGTATGTACATACAATTGCATATACATGTACTCACACAAATACAAATATCACACATATACAACAGAGACATTTCTTGATCTCTCTGAACTCAGCTGTTCAGATCAAACAGACAGCAGCTATCTTGCATGGTTTTGATGAGTGATCAGTCAATGCATTGGTTCTTATTGAAATAACCATCCCATTTAATATTGTTGTAAATTGTGTTCTACAGAGGGCTTGTACTTTCTATATGATAGTTCCCTAAGAAGGTAGTTGAAGCTGAAAAGTTTCTGTGTATCTGGCATCCTTTGAGATTAATATGAGGAGAGGAATTTTGTTTTCCCAAATCCATTCTTTAATGTTCAAAAGGCTTTGAGTTTGAGCAAATCTGAGGATGATGACCTCTCATTAAAAGCTGCTATGTTTATGCAAAACATAAGATTTTTAAACAATAACAGAAGCTAAGGAGTCAAAAACAATCAAAATAGTTAACTGATATTATCCTTCAATGAAAAAAGTAGCATATAAATTTCCTTGCTTTTCTTTTTTAGTTATATATTCCACAGTTTTGTCAACATGAAGTCCTGAGAAACAGAAAAATGAATTAATTTTACATAATCTAGCTTATCTCGACAGAAATTTGATTTCTTTCTTCATTGACTGGGTTTTTTCCATTGCCTAGTGTTTTAAGGCTGTTGTCATTAAAGAAATGAAGCTGAGACCACATGTCAGATATTAGCATTCCTCAACAATAAAACTGCCAACTTGAAAACAAAGGCTTCCTTAGAACATTGCTGTGGATGTTCCCTGCCGTGCTCACTGGCTTACCTGGAAAATCACAGGGGTTCCCTATACAAAGTGGAAGCAGAAAAGCAGGTTGTGGGATTCTGTGTTGTATCTAGACACACAACACACACACACACACACACACACACACACATACACACACACACATATGCTTCCTGCCTTACAGGAAGAAACAGATGAAACACAGAACAATTCAAATGGCAGATTCGAAGCTTTAAAATGCTCTACAGAACTTTTAAGACATGTAAAACCTATCAGATATGTGGCTGGAAATGTAGCTCAGTGGCAGAGTGTTTACTTCTTGGTTAACAGCCCTGGATTTGATCCCCAGCACAGCACAGAAGAAAAGAATAATTAACATGTATCAAATTGCTTCATAAAGCCATGGATCAGGTAAGGAAGCCTTTCTAGCAGCATCCTCCAAGGTCCCCATGATCTAGAATAAAGATACTCCCATAATCCTCAAATTTTGATCTATATCACAATTAGTTAAATCAAAGGTTCTCCAATAACCCTTAGGAGACCTTATCTTTGGAAGTTCTCCAATGGCCCTTAGTGTCACCTCAAATTTGAAGGTCTTCCAATGGCCATTTTGGATGTCTGCTGCTGTTAACTGCCTTCATCAATAACTTGGTCAAATCACATAACCATTCTCTGCCATGTAGAGAAGGAAGCCTGGAAGACAAAATAAAGGAACCCGCAAATACTGGGATATTTAGTAATGAATCCTATGGAGTTGAAACCCTTCATAGTGGGTTAGCTACATGAGACAATGCTTCCAAGAGCCTGATGGATATGGTGTTATATTACCATGGAGATTTCCCATATGACTTCTACATGTGTTCAGCAAGTCAGAAAAGTCTTCACCACAACCTCACATTTAAAAAGAGCAGCTAGCGTGATGGTGGTGGTGGCACATGCCTTTAATCCCAGCACTTGGGAGGAAGAGGCAGGCGGTTCTCAGTGAATTCCAGGCCAGCGTGGTCTACAAAGTGAGTTCCAGGACAGTAAGGACTGTTACACAGAGAAACCAGGTCTTGAAAAATCAAAATAATAATAGCAGTAATAATAATAATAATAATAATAATAATAATAATAATAAAGATAAATAGAGCAAGCAGTCGGGCTACTGCCTCATGGCTGTGAAAACTTTTTATTCTTCCTCTACTTTGGCTTAACCTCCACTGAGACCAAAATAGGAAGGAAAAAAAACCAGACATCAATTATGTCACTGCATTATTTTATTCATTTATTGGAAGGTTCGTTCTACTTCAGTGTAGAATTCTATTTCAGTGTAGTCAAAATATGTTCTCAATTAGACATCTCCCTTTAATTTCTAACAATAGAATTAAAGGCTTTTCCAAGTCATTGAAGGCATTCTGACGAGCCAACAGACTGTGGGAGCGGCCTGAAGCCTTGCCAACACAGTAGTAAGTGCCATGGTTTTCAAAAGGTTTGATTGTATCCTTGACAGTTTCAAGTGCTAGAAAACAGTGAGCCCCAGAGTGGTGATGTTGAGAAGTGATGGTGAGGAGACCTTTAAGAGGTGGGGGCCTAGTGACACCAACTAAGCAACTAGGTTATCAGGTATACAGCCCTTGAAAAGGATTAGGAATGTTTTGGTGCAAAACCGATGTTTCTGAGAGCTTAGATTTTCCTACAAACAGCAAGCTGGCCTCTGAAGCTCTCTGCTTTCTTAGCCTTGTCTTGGGATCCCATCCTCACATAGATATTTCTCCTTCCACTTTTCTGTCAAGTTATTTTGATGCAGTCAGAATGCTATTACTAAAAAACAAGTGCCACTTTGTTTAAACCCACAAAAACTGTAAGCCAAAAACCAAAATATCTCTTTAAAAATACCTACCCTTGGCTAGTTTGTATGGCAAAGGAAAATGACTAAGACAGGAGGAGGGAGGAGAAAGCCTAACTCTTGAGGTGAATTGATTTGATTGTTTTTTTGGGTTTTGTTGTTGGTTTTTGGTTTTGTTTTTTTTGTTTGTTTTGTTTTGTTTTGTTTTATTTTTTGTTTTTGTTAAAGGCATCTGGAAGAGAGTGGATCTTAAAAGAATGGCTTAAGCAGCCTCCCCTTTTTTCTAGGAAGGACATTCTGGCTTTGTTGTGACTCTGGCTGGCCCTTCCCAAACATTGTTTCAGACAGAAAGTATATTTTCTGTTGGGCTTGGAATCCCCCTTGAGACACCCTCCACAGAAATCTCGATTTCCACCCAATGCCAAATTGAGAAGTATAGGAAATACAGGCTTGAATTAGGACTTTGCATTGCAGTGCTCTGGGACTCTGTAGGCCAGTTCATCTCAGTACCCTCTTTTGTCTCTGTATTTACTTGCCATGTCTTGTTCTGCTTGATCCTGGAAACTTGACTGGGGTTACCAGGGTGAAGAAAGGACAGAAAAACGTAGGAAAGTCTGGGTCAGGTGGGGTGTGCTTGCTCTGATGGAGTGGCACCAACTAGGCAATGAGTTGGAACCCCTGCATGTGTATTAGGTACAGCACTAGAAGGTGGTTAGCTAGTCTCAGCATGAGGTCTTTGTAGGCGTGCAGTCTCAGGTTGTAGTCATGCTGGAGGGGGAAGCTGCAGTTGCTAATTTTTTCACACACTGATCAATTCTTAACACCTGTGGTTGGACCAGAGGAAGGCTTTGCCATCCATGCATCTGAGCCTTACCTGGAGGGAGGCTTTACAGGTTTGCAAGGGTCTGACGCACTGGTCCTTCTCAATAATACATATTCACTGCTGGCTTTATCTCTTCCTGGCACGTTCACTCAGGTTTTCCTCAGCTCCATCATGCTTTCTGCACAGATCCTCACAAGGTCAAGGTAGCTCTGGGATGTTTTATTTAATTGGTCATCTTAGGAGTTTGAAAGACAAGGGTACCTAGGAGTACAAGTCATTATTGTAAAATAACTGAAAACTCATCTTTAGGCTAAACACTGGCAATAAAACAAGTTAACTAGCCCTAAAGCCATGTCCATGTGTGCCTTACACCTGTACTAACTGAGCAGCTCACACGGAAGTTAAAAGACTTCTAAGTATAGTAGGAGCCACTTTTACTGTTTCAGTCTGAAAAACAGAGAGACTGAGAGACAAACCAAGGGTCAATCACTGGTAAGTGGCAGAGCAGGCTTTGAACACAGCCTTTTGGTTTCCAAGTCATCCTCTTAGCCACTGGGCTATCTTAGCCAGCAGGGGCTTGAGTACTGCTTGGATATTTATGAACAATTTTCAAAAGAAGTCTTTCCCTGGGAGCTGATGCCTGCTCTGAACCCAGCTGTCTTCTCAGCAGGGAACAATCGGGTGGATTTCCCTTTGTAAGCCACACTGAAAGGTATCTCACAGCTCAAAAACCATGTTTTGTTTCCAACAGTCCAGGCATCTGTAGGAATTGTAAAAATATAAGAAAAGGATGGAGTCGGAAGCATGTCATCTTGTTTAAATATTTCCTCTATGAATAAGATATTTTGTCTGAATAAGAATAAAACCAAAAAGAAGAGTGTGAAAGCAACAGTGTGCAGTATTAAAAGGCCAGTTTCCTCAGCCAAGAGAAAAGGAGAAATAAGAAGCCAAGTAAATACAAGGAAAGAAAAGGCAAGAGCATAGCCATGTACCAAAGCCATAGCTTCAACCACTGGAGAAACTTCTTCGTCTAGAGGGGAAATGTTAGAGGATAAAGCAAGAGCTTTCTGCTAGAAGACTAGGAAGCGAAGGAGAAAGTAGCTTGAGTGTATTTTAACATAGCCATGATAAAATGGAAGACAGTCTTCTACTGACATCAAGGCAAATAGAGCAAGAAATGGGTACTAAACTGCTTGCCAATTGTCTACTTCTCTACCCCAACCATTTTCTAGAGGGAAGCCCTGCCTTGGGCTCAGGGATGTTGGGCTCACGGATTCCAGCTTTACCACATTGCGGCGAAAGTACTTAGTTAAACCATGTATGTGTGCTGCCTCTCCCCCTTCCCCCTCCTCCTCCCCTTCTTCCTCTCCTTCCCACACTGTCTCTTCCTCCTTTCCCTCCTTTTTTCCCTCCCTCCTGTCATTCTAACCTATACCACCCCTCTTTCCCTCCCTCTATTGTGTGATCCAGGAGACAATCTGTAATCCATAAGGTCGAGATATCTTTATTGACATAAACACCAGCCAAACGCAAGCCAGAGCAGCGAGGCCAGGGAGAAGAAGCAGGGGCTTCTATGTGCCTTAAGAGCCCATGCCGCATCATCCTGACCTCACCCGCCTTGGCAGGCATGGTCAGGCACACCTGCAGCCAGCCTCTAACAGACTTGACTTACTGTCCTCTCCCTCCCTCCCTCCCTCTCTTTCTTCCTTCCTCCCCCTCCTTCCCCGTTGCTTCCTTCCTTTCTCCCTTCCTCTCCTCTGTTCAGTAAAGCTTTGCTTTCTATGAAAATTTGGGGTTCTAATCCCAATAATGACTTCTTAAGGTTCTTAGCCATCTGCCTTTTTATAAAACTTAATTCTGTTAAAAATGCACCAATGATTCGAATTTAATTATTCGGCTAGCCAGAGATTTGAAATTCTAAAAACTTTCCTGTTACTGTTGTTTTTTAAAAATTTCACTCATACTTATTGCAGGCTAGCCACTCTCACCCCACCTTCTCTTTTCTCCCTACCACACTTCTCTCCCCTCTTTCTTCCCTGAAAATCTCATTCTTACATTCATGTCTATTCATTTTGATTTGTGACCCACTGGATCTGACAGGGGACATCTTATGGAACATAGTTTTGGAGCAATCTGATGGAACCAGGTGGACTTATCCATGGGTGCACAACGAAGACAATGACTCCTCTTTTCCCAGAATCTATCAATGAACAAGATTCAGCTGTGGACCTCGACCCAGTCCACGCCTGATTACTGATAAAGTCCCCTCTTCTGTGGACCCAGTACATGTAACTATAGTTGTCAGTTCGTGGCTGCAGTGGTTCTGTGGAATCTAAAGGATGGTACTTCACAGCCCTTGACTCTATCTTCCAACTCTAAGATTGCTGCCTCGCTTCCACAATTTGTTTTCTGAGCATCAGTGAGGCAGTGCAAATGCCTTGCTTTAGGGTTCAGCACAAATTAGACTCTAAGTTATTACAAGACAAAAAGAGGATCAGAAGTTGGGAGGGGCAAGGAGAAGGAGGTAGATCTGGGAGGGGTTGGGTTATATATGATCAGAATACATTGTTTGGAATTCTCATAGAATTAATAAAGATCTTTATTTTATTCATCTTTTAAAAAGTTTATTTGTTCCAAAATCTTTCCCCGGCTATCCGAGATGAGTCTCCTCAGAGGTAGACACTATCTCCTCAGCCATGGCAAGCTACTCCTGAGGAGTACCCTGAGCTACTCCTAGTAGCTAACTCCCTTGTTGGAGAATAAAATATTAGTCTTCACAGAACTTTCTTTGGCACATACCTAGGGCACAGAAAGCTGGGTCTGTGCTTCCCTGCAAGTCTTTAATGTGCTTTCTCCTGGTCAAACGTGCTCTCAGCCTCTATTCCGGCCTCCCCACACACCATCATCTGATCAATTCACCACAGTGACCTCCTGAATGTCAATCAGATGGCCCTACTCCTCTGCAGAAATGGGGAGTCTAATGACCTCTGTTGCTGACTGGAAAACATCCCCATCTTCCCAACATGACCCTCTCCTTATTTTCCTATCTTTTTCGTTTTAATAGTTCCCAGTTTACTTAAAGCTGTTTGCATGATCACAGTCGTGTGGCAATTTTCTAGAAGCATGGGCAAGTTATCAGTGGCTACACCACTGTTGAAAAGTTGTTCCCTTTCCCAGCAACAATTAACTGCCAATGGTTCTTCAACTAGGGGTGGGGATTCATGTGCTTCTCCTCCATCTAGGTTTGGATTTTAACTCCCTTCAACTTGTGCAGCTGCTGTGAGTTCCTGAGTATAATAGCAATGTGAGGTCCAGTATACAACATGTCACAGCCCTACAGTTCATCAGTGACTCATATTCTTTCTACTCCCTTTTCCTATGGTATTACCTGGACCTTGGAGAGGATTATAAAAATGTCCCCAATGAAGCTGAGCATTCAATAATCACTTTTTCTCAACAATTTGAACAGCTATAAGTCTCTACATTAGCCACTGTCCACCACACAAAAAAAGGATATTCTCTAGCCAAGGCTGAGAGCAGAACTAACCTGTGGGTATAAACATAAATATTTAAAAGGCAGTTTGACAAACTGTCCAGTTAGTAAAATGTTAAGATGGCCTGGAACTTGCCCTTCATGGGCTATTGAGTAAGTTTACAGTACTAGAAATGAATTCCCTTCTATGAAGCAAGCCTCAAATCAGAAAGTGGTTTGTTACTCTCTGTAACAGTCATGCCACATTGCACTAATAAGCACATAATACCTGGCGGGTCAGTATTGTAGTATTCAAGGTCCATTAGTGAGTAAAATTGTTGATGACTTTTCTATACCACTGGCCTGCATAGAGTCTTTCTCTATGAAAGCTAGCTACCCTAATGTGCTGACTAGTTTTATATCAACCTAACAGAAGTTAAAGCTATCTGAGAGGAGAGGACCTTGATTGAGAAAATGTCTCCTTAAGATGGGGCTGTAGGCAAGCCTATAGAGCATTTTATTAATTAGTGATTGACTTGGGAGGGCCCAATCCATTTTGGGTGGTGCCACCACTGGGATTGTGGTCCTGGGTGCTATAAGAAAGAAGGTTGAAACTTGGGAGCCTCTGGTGGGGATAAGGGACAGTGAAAGTGGGGGAGAAGGGGAAGGAAGAGGAAAATATGAGGGGAGGGGATGGTCAATATGGGGGAAGGACAGACAGGGAGAGCAAGGAAAGAGATATCTTGATTGAGAGAATCATTACGGAGCTAGAGAGAATCCTGGCACTAAGGAAATTCCCAAGAATCCACAAGGAAGACCTCAGCTAAGACTCTAAGCATTAGTGGAGAGGGTGCCTGTACTGGCCTTCCCCTGTAATCAGATTAATGACTACCTGAATTATCATCATAGAAACTTCATCCAGCAATTGATGGAAGGAGATATTCACAACTAAACACTGGGCCAAACTTCCAGAGTCCCATCGACGAGAGGGAGGAGCAATACTATGAATAAAGGGGTCAAGACCATTTTGGAGACACCCTCAGAAAGAGCTGACCTGAGCTAGTGGGAGCTCACTGACTCTGGATTGACAGGGAGAACCTGCATAGGACCAAACTAGGCCCTATGAGTGTGGGTGACAGTTGTGTGGCTTGGGCAGATAAATCTGTGGAACCACTGGCAGTGGGACCAGGATTTATCTCCTAGTGCTTGAACTGGCTTTTGGAGCCCATTCTCTTTGGAGAGATGCCTTGCTGAGTCTAAATATAGTGGGGAGGTCCTTGGTCCTGCCTCAAAGTGATGTGCTAGACTTTGTTGACTCCCCATGGGAAACCTTACACTCTCTGAGGAGTGATGGGACATAGGGTTGGGAGAAGGTGGAGAGAGTAAGAGGAGGGGAGGGAGTGGGAACTGGAATTGGTATGTAAAATAAGAAAAGATGGTTTTAAAATAAAAAATGATAAAAAGAAACAAGACAGAAAGAAACAAGAAAGAAAGAAAGAAAGAAAGAAAGAAAGAAAGAAAGAAAGAAAGAGAAATGAATGAAGGAAGGGAGAAAGAAAGAAGGAAGGAAGGAGAGAGAGAGAGAGAGAGAGAGAGAGAGAGAGGGAGAGAGAGAGAGGGAGAGAGAGAGAAATCAGGCTGTGTACACCATGACAGGCAAGCCAGTAAGCAGCACTCTTCTATGGCCTATGCTTCTGCCTAGTTTGAATTGCTTCCTAGGCTTCCCTCAATGAACTGTGACTTGGGATACATAGGCCAAATAAACCCTTTCCTCCCCAAGTTGCTTTTGATCCTGGTGTTTTATCTCAGTCATATTAACACTACTAAGACATCTACAATTAAACAAAAACAATATTTAAATTTGGCCTAAATGATTTTGTAAATTCATTTGTTACACTGTGTTTGGAAACACAAGATATGAAAGATAACCCCAGACCATTTTATTTTTTGGTTATCCCCTTAGGGAGTCCAGTGAATTGTAACAAAACAAAGCTAACAAATAGAGCTTTGGTGTTTGTCAGCTCTTCCTAAGACCTCCCAACATTTTATCAACAATCCATAAGGGTAGTGATAACATGCTTATGATGTGTATCATACATGACAAAGTACTCCATCTTTCCAAGATTTTCCTTTTTATGTTTCCATTTTTGAGACAGAACCTTGCTTTTAAGCTCCAAGCTGGCCTTGAACTCAATGCAATCCCCCTACTTAAGCAAGAGCATTATAGGGACTATAGGTCTGTATCAACACTCTCAAATTCACCAAGTTCTTTGACAGTTGATTTATCAGTGTCAATCCAAGCTACTTGATTTCTCACTGAATTGGCATGTGAATCCTTTACAAACACAGGTCTTGGAGGGAAGAAGGTCTTCAATGGAAATCGTGGTCACAGTATCTCCTCTACATAGCAAAAATAGTCCTGGTATGGTGCTAAGTTCTCTCCTGCTGTTTCTTAGGAGGGCAGAGTTATATTTCCTTCTAGCCTAGCACCATCCTAAAATGGCTGTATACATCTGCCAGGCAGTGCTACCCCATGCTAAGGGAGAATGAAATGTCATTGCTATGCAGAGCAAGGACTGCTGTGCAAAAAGAACTGGTATGGTCACATCCCACATACTGGAAATGCCTGCAGCCACAGGAGAGCAAAATATGCTTAATAGGTCAAATAAAATCACATTTCTAGGATCACTCTTGGTTTAGAAAGTTGAGTTACCATGCCAGGAGGTCACCAGCATTAGGAGGTTACTCTCTGAAGGCCTGCTTCTGGAAATAAGGTCTGAAAGTATTCATTTGCAGTAACCTGTAACCTTAGCATCACCTTCTACAGTCCAGTGAACTCCATGTGGAGTATGGAACTGAATGAATAAGATGTGATCCGGTCTTCTTTACAAATATTCATACCTGAGCACAAATAAGCATCTTTTCTGGAGCAAGCACTTAGGATGCCCCCATGAAATTCAACAAGCCTGAAAGTGGGGAGCATATGCTCTCATACCAGAGGCAACATGGGTACCTGGGTATGGTCCAGTGGATAAGCAAGCCAATTAGGGTATGCCAATGCTACCACTTCATTTGTATAGGCATCATCTGGTAGATTTTGAACAAAATTAAGTAGTAATGGTAAATAGCAATCAATATTCAACAAGTACCAACTGGTATTCTCCTCCATAGCTGCACCTCCCAGCTCCGCATGTGAGAGTGTGTGTGTGTGTGTGTGTGTGTGTGTGTGTGTGTGTGTGTGCGCGCACGCGCACACACGTTTCCTGAAACAAGGTCTAATTGAACCCAAGAACTCAGTCTGGCCCTAACTTCACTATCTAGCTGACTACAATCTTGAACTTCTCATCCTCAGCCTCTACCTCCCACCCTCCCATGTGTTGAGATGACAAATATATACATATACATTAGGTGCATATGTACAGTCTAAATTATTAAGAAATTATGTAGTGGGACTGGACATCACAAAATCTCTTGTTCTCTGCATTTTGATTGCATGTGACTTTCTATAATTGATTAAATAGGATGAATAGATATCCTTGCCTTCTAAAATATGGCATTAAAGGGATGCTATCTATCCAACTGGGAACACATGTAGGAGACTGAATCAAGCAGATTGAGTTGGAGGCCAGCTGGGGTTCCAAATGGGGGAGAGAGGATGAAAGGAGATGGCGGACTAGGAGAAGGGATGCTGATGGATAGCAATCTTCTAGAAATAGAAAACGAAGTCCTCTGAAAGCAAGTCTAGGCTGTCAGCACTGGAGGAACATGTTTCCTTTCTTTAAAAAGATGGCCAACACTATTTATTCATACCTCATTTCAGGGAAATGAGTAAGTGGGACTTGCCAGTAGAATTCTTTCCTGGCTACCCAACTGATCATGTATTTCCCTTTGGAAAAAAAAAAAAAAACCCAAAGAGCGAAACTACTGAGGAAGCTGTGGGGCAGGAGACCTGGATTTCACATTGTCTGACAAAATGCTATGACTTAGTGTTAATTACCGTCAAATTACTCATCTGGAAATGTCTTCAATGTAGTCATGTGTCCCTTAGAAATGGGTCCTCCCTTGGTACCCCATCAGGATACACTCCCAGATTCCTTTCAGCACTGGGCTTCATCAAATGCACAGTTAGGTTAAAAGCACACGATGTCTATAAAACTCTGACAACAAAGATGACATTCTTAGCTGTGGCTCCCTCTTTTGAAGCTCAAGATCACTTTCCAATTCACCGCCCATAACAACCTGGGTGATTTATTTCATACCCTGGGACCATGAAAGATGCATGGTTTGGGGTATGTGAATTATCTGAATTTGTATTATAAACTTGTAGCAGTGCAACTTCCCTGGTCCTCACCCCATGGCACATTGAGCAAAAGAGAAGCCAAGGATCTAGCTTGAGACTAAGATTCACAAGAAGGCTGGGAAATCACCAACTGGCAAAAAGGTGATTCCCATTAATGTAAAATGACAACCAGGTTCCTGAATTCTAGTCTCAATATAGCTCCAGACATGGGTTGAAGAGCAGTTGGAAGCTGGTTGTAAGGGGAGGTGGGATCTAGTCAGAGTCAGCATAGGAAGATAAAGGGGCTCTTTTCAAGAGGCAACAAGCAAAGGCCACGTGGAGTGAGAAGGGATGGGAACGAGGAAGCCATAAAGAAAAAAGGTAGCCGTGAGCTTTGCCACACTTACCTGCCCCAGCATCACATGGCCACTAGCTCACTGCATTCCCTGAAGGTCTTTGGTTCATTAAAAAAGCAGTTATTCAAATCTAGATACAGTTTTCTTGCCTCTAAATCCACTGAATTTTGAGACTACTATGGGCCTTCTACAGATCATTTAGTCCCACTGGAGGCTTGTGAAATTAGGAGGAAATATCATTGGACAGCATGTGACAGGAGCACAAACAAAATTCCTCTCCATGATGCTGAGGCCTCTGGCAATTACCTGGGCCCCAATTCTAAAGTCACCTAGCCTTGGGGGTTAGGACAAAACTTCAGCTAGCAAGAATGTCACAACTTGACAAATATGAAGACCTAAGGAAAATCCGTGGATTACTCATGTGCAGGGGACACTGCCACATAGTCTGAGCTCTTTCTTTTCTCTTTCCACTTCATTGATTTCCCCTGCCTCTGAGTAGCATGTATTCACTCATTCAACACACCATGTTCCCGAGCAGGACTGGTTCATAGACAAACATACATTTGAAATGTCCTGAGACTCCAAAGCCGATACCAAGAATTTCATCTTTTCCAAATGTGCCTGCTGCCCTAAGTAGATAGTTCTCCTGGCGTTAATAAATTTGAAAACATTAGGAGCATACTCTGACAGCCAGGTGTCTTAAAGGAACCTGGGGAAGGCAGAGGATTAACCACCAACGGAAATTCAGTTTCAACAGCCTTCATTAACCCTGCGAGGGATTCTAACCACTACCTTTGAATTAAGAAAAAGAACCAAGCTTCCCTTGCCTCCCAGTACCTCTGAGTTGCTATTTCGGAAGGAAGAACTGTTAAGACACCTGTATATATGTCTCCTGTGGCTTCTGTTACCAACCACTGTCATCAATACAATCATACTTCTTTTTGATTTTTTTCCGGCCAGAGGTTAAGAGATTTTTTTTTCTGCTCAAAATGCTTTCTTGTTCTGTTTTTAAGAGTCAACACTGGATTTTAAGTGATCAGATACAAGCCAGCATTCTCTTAGCCATCTAGAATGAAGACTGTAGACATTTGGTGAGGCAAAGCAGTTTGGTATAATGAAAACAAATACAGGCTTAGGTCTTTTACGATACCCTGCAGTGACTCAATCATTGAACTTCTTTGTAATCCATTCTGTTTAGTCAATATTTGTGGACAATATTTTGTGTTCTGGATAATAGGGTAGCTGTAGTGGTATGGAGGCCAGTGAGTCACTACCTTCTTCATAGCTTCATAGAGCTTTCCTATCTCTCTCTCTCTCTCTCTCTCTCTCTCTCTCTCTCTCTCTCTCTCTCTCTCTCTCTCTCTCCACCAAGAACTCATTTAAAATCAACTTTAAAAGCCCTGTGATGATTGAGCATGGTGGTGTTCACTTGAAATCCCAGAACTAGGGAGGTTGAGGTAGGAGGCTTTCAGTCCCAAGCCATCCTTCACTGCACAGTGAGATACTGTCTCAAACAAGGTAGTCCACTACAAGATTATATGCTAACAGAAAAGTGAAGATCCTGTTTGCTATCAGAGAACCTTCAGAGTGGTAAAGGGCTAAAATACAGCAAAGGCAAAGTTAGAGAAGCTTAAGTGCACACTAAGTCACAGTAAGAAGTGCAAAAAGGAGGTACAAAGCTATGTTGGTGGTGCATACCTATAATCCCTGGGAGGTGGGGCAGGAGGATCAGGTGTTTAAGGCCATCCCTAGCTACATAGTAGGTTCTAGGCTATTCTGAGCTATATGAAGCCCTGTAGAGGAAGAGGAGGGGGAGAAGAAAGGACCATTGAAGTCACTGAAACAAGCTTGATAATATATCTAGTTGGAGATCATCAAAGGGCAGAGGGATAAAAAGAAAGAACATTCTATACAAAGCAAACATCTTGAACAAGGATGGGAAAACAAAAACATTTTAGGAGATCATACAAACACCAGACTCCAGCTTCAGAAGTAATAGTAATTATTGGCAGTAATACAATAAGCATTAGTCACTGCATGGCAACCTGCACATCACGTCTAATCTTTTATGGCTTCTGGGATGTGAGTGGCATTCCTGTATTTCAGAATAGAAAAACAAGGTTTAACAAACTAAACTGATGCTTCAGCCAGGCCTTTCTGACTCCAGAGTCCATCTCTTAGCCACCATGCTGATTGACTTGACATTCTGCTGGGAAGTGGGTGCCTAACTCAAGACTCAATGTGAGAAGAGTTGTTTGAAGAAAAACTTGCTTATCACACAGCAGTACAGAAAGTAACTTTGAGCAGGGAAAGGTGGGAGACAAGGGGAATCTTTGACCTGAATGCTTTGATAATGACTCTGATAGCAGAGTAATAAATGTCCTTGCCTATTTGGTGGTGCATGATTTTAACCCTTGCATGTGGAAGACAGAAGCAGGAGAATCTCTGTGATTTCAAAGCCAACCTGAACTATATGGTCAATTCCAGCACAGAAAAGGAAGGAAGAAAGGAAGGAAGGAAGGAAGGAAGGAAGGAAGGAAGGAAGGAAGGAAGAAGGAAGGAAGGAAGGAAAAAAAGAAACAAAAAGCTTTTCCTGATGCAATCGCCAAAATGAGAGGAGAGAAAATGCAGTGTCGTTCTTTGCAAGAATGACAACATAATGACATTTCCTGGAACCCAGCACTGGGAGGCTTCTCGTGGTTCCCTTGGCCAATCAGTCCAGCCAATAGTTACTTGAGAACTGAGTTTAATTAAGATCCAGTGTCTCAAAAGTTAAAGTAGAAAGTAATAGACACCCAATATCAATACATACATAGGTATACATGCTCACATACTCAAATACACACACACACACACACACACACACACACACACAGAGAGAGAGAGAGAGAGAGAGAGAGAGAGAGAGAGAGAGAGTTCAAAGCAGGGATGCAGAATCAGTAGGAGCTAGCTATCGGCTCTTTGTGGTGGGAGAGAGGAGAGTGCATGGCTTTGAGGACTTGTGTTTGGTAGCTGGAGGAACCACAACTAGGCCATAGTCATTTGCTTCCATCCTGCCCTTCAGATTCATAAACAAAGACAAAGCATTCCGATTTTTCTCCTTTCCTCTAAAGTATGACTCTTATCACTGTATATGTATATGTTCCCTGTTCTTGTGCACTGAATAATAACCAACTGTAACTATTGTCAATGTCCAAAAATGTATTGTGAGGTTTATTACAGGAGATACTTGGACAGACAAAATTTTCTTCCACAGAGTATCTGTCCTCATCTCCAGGTTCTAAAACACACTGCATATTAATGACGCTCAGTAATATGTTCTCAAAAGCAAGTGAAGTAAGCTAAACACACTTCCAATCAGTCCTGGCAGGAGACATCTCCCCTACCTTCCTTTTGAGACAGAATTCCAGAGTCGTGAGCTAAGAACAGGCCAGGATGATGTCTCAGAAGTAAAATGTGAAAGCCAAGTGTTGTGGCATCAGCATAACAGCACTAAGGAGGCTGAGGCAGGAGGACAGCAAGTTCAAGGTTAGCCTAAGCTACACGGTGAGAGTTTACCTCAAGTAAAATAAATTTTTAAAATTAACTAATGTGGAAATTTTAAGACAGCAATTCACAGAGTCACAGCTAGACCTGCCCGCCTGTTGTCATTTGGTATGGCTCCGAGTACCTGGTGGAACCTCAGAATCAGAGTGAGGGAACAAAAAGTTCTGTCCTCCAGATTGAATGATTTTAGTAATTCATATTTGTATGCAAGAATTTGTACAGCCCAGCCTCATTAACCTCCTATACCAATTTGATTAATGTTGCATTTTCCAGAACTCTTGGCCTTGCCTATAAAACTCAGCATTGAACACCTGAATTAAAAAAAAAAAAAAAAAAAAAAAAAAAAAAAAAGGTCCCACTGGCAAAGGCAAAGCTTGGTTCTAACAGTGGAAGACTCCCGGTGTTGATGCCAATATCCCCAGGGCTCAATACCTTTCTGTCTTTGCAATAACTCCCAAGTTAAACAAATTGCCAAAGAGTTATAAGCTTCTTATTCGTTGGATGGATTCCTCTGATTGCTCCGTCGGCTTTCTTTTGCCTGCATACATGCTGGTGAGTTCCATGGAGAATTCATGTGCCTGCAAGTTCCCTCCACCACTGAAGGAACTCTGGCATTTCTGCCTCTGTGATCTATGATCTACGATCTCCACTCCCTCTCGACTTCACTTTGAACTGAGCTGCTATGTTAGGCAACCCCACTACCCACCAACTAACAAGCTGAGACGTGAGTCTTCATTATATTACAACACAGGAGTTTTATCCCAGGCTAACCAGTAGCACCAGTATTCAAACAACAGTGGGATGATCACAGCGACCCAGATGAAATAGCCAGTACCAACTGTACCTTGTCAGCAAAGGATGGATGGTGACAGTAGGAGATCATGGATGTTTGAACAAGAATTACTGGAGAGAATTACTCCACAGAAACCAAAATGAAAGTAGAGCTCATTTCGCCCCCAGGAAACACCAACTGGATCCTGTGGAATGCAAATGTGCCATAGATATTGAATTGCCCATTTCAGATGGCTCGAATTTATAAGTTAATGCCTAACTTTACCTTGTTTTGTATTGGTGTGGAAGGTTTAGTACCCTATCAACTTCTGTTTCATGGTGGATCACTTTATAAGGTCTGTGTGGTGACATCATTATAAGAAATGAAAATGATCCACCAAACTCTATTCCCCAATAAAAGCTCCGGGAAAGGAATTACAAGTTAAGCCCTCTGTTTTGTTTCTCCCTGTGAAGTGTCTACACACTGGCTCCACTCTTCTCTAAGTAAGTCAAGGTTTATACAGAGACCACATGGCTAGTGTCCATATGCTACTTCTAGTGGCTTAATCCTCCTACCTGAGATTAGAGAAAACAATCTCATTATTAACAGCAGTCAAAAACGGTGGTGGAGAAAACCTCAGTCCACCGGATATGCATAAGTCCATTTTTCCTTCTTAGCAGAGTTATCTTCTTTAATCTATAGATTTTTCTTGGCAAATAAGGAAGGTCATCTGAGAGTGGGCAGAGGAGTAGAAAGAAGGAAGGATGGGGGGGGCACCATGTACCTCCACAAGGGACATCTTAGCAATTTATCCTGATACTTGGTTTCTGAACTACAACAAACTCAGAGTAAAGTCAGATGTTCGGGCCCAAATTCACTGGAGACTGTCTACCTTGGTCTCAAAGATAATTTGCAAACAAAGAATAGGTCCTTGTGTTTTCACCACCTCAAGAAGAAAAAGAGAAACGAATTTTGTCTCTAGAATCTATAGGTAGTAAGGAAGACTTTGACAGTTCATTTATTCCTAATTCCTGGCAACTGCATTATTTTGTTAGCCAAATAAATGTCACTTAACGTTCTTTTCACATGTTGTCAGTACTTCCAGACCCCCAGAGAGACCTTAACTGAAGAAAGAAATGATGATTTCTTTTTTATTTGTTGTGCTTTGAGTAATTTACCAGACCTACATAAGTGACCACATATATGCCTGGTGTCCTCAGAGGTCAGAAGAGGGCATTGGATCCCCTCTAAATGGAATTATAGATTGTGGTGAGCTACCATAGTTATTCTCTTAATCACTAAGCCATCTCTCTCACCCAATCAAAATTATCTTTAACTACCATACACCAAATATAAGCTCAAGCTTTACCCATGCATCATTGCATATTCCTCCAAGACATTCTTAAAGGTTCATTAATCCCAACAAACAATTTACTATCTTTTGGTCCTACTATTGTTATCTTAGGTACACAATAGTTTTTTCTATGCAGACACTCAAACAAGATCTTTGATAGGGGACAGATACAATATGAAAAAGGCAGGGTCACTCTGAAGAAAATCCAGGATTCTCAAGCTGTATATGATTTCATCCACAACTGTTGTCCTATATACAAAATGGGAGAAGTTACTGGTGTGTGATATGCTCTTATCCCTGCTTACATATGTCATGAAGAGATTTAACTCATCCCCTGTACAGTTCAACATGAGATAAGTCCAAATATCAAGTTTAGCTTCTTTGATGAAGAATTCAGCAAGATCCATCAGCAACTAAATAATTGGCAAAATACAAAGCCTCTTTTTTTTTTTTCCTAAGCATTTCTGGACTCATAAGAAAACAGTTTCTTTGACATAAACAGGGCACCTTTTGAATGGGATCAGCACTGGCTATACTGACTCATGTCTTTAATCCCAGCATTTTGGACCCCAAGGCTGTGAGTTCTAGGCTAGCCTGGACTCTGCAGTGAGCCAGGTCCAGATTAGCCTGGGCTAACTTTGTCTCCAAAAAAAAAAAAAAATCTAGAAATAAAATAGGGTCAGAGTTCCACTGTAATGTGAGACGTTAGTGTTAAGAAATCTGGGTTGAGGTTCACCAGAATCCTGTGTTATCTTTTCATCTTTTCTCTAAATCTAAAATGTCTCCAAAATTACAAAGTTTACTAAAAGAAATGAGGTAGAGTCAGGAGGTGAGTAGAATGCACTTGGGACTATAGGGTCATTGAAAAGCTTGCCTCCTCCCTGTGCTTGCACAGGCCAGATGGTAACCAGAGGAAGCCCCACCTGCACTCCACAGATATTCATCCCTCTGATATATAAAGAAAAGTCTCTAGATTGTTCTTATCTCTAAAGAGCAGAGGTTCCCCAACACCTCTGCCAAGCAAAGCCAACACAAATGGTTTATGCACCGTGACATGTCCTATCTCTCAAAGCATCTCCTCCTGGAGCCCTTTCATTCATTCATCGGTGGTCATTGAGTTCTTTCCAGTTAGACATGGTAAGCTTTGGTAAGCCATTCTCTTTCATCAACAAACACAGCTTAGGCATGGAGTCAAATCCCAGAAGTTACATCGTGCAAAGGTGCATGCTATCTATGAATCTCCTGCATGAGGATGTGTTTAATCTGTTATTTAAATTGGAAGGCTTACTGGGGAGATGAAAAGGGGACCAGGAGAGCTAACGGCAAATCTATCAGTTCTATGCAAACAAACTTAATGTGGCTTGGTGCAAGCCAAGATTAAATGTGATTGAGTGCTTTTGTATATGGGGGTGGAAGGATGAAAAATAGAAAAACTGCCACAACTCCTTTGTCAACCTTCTTAAAATAACTGCATTGTGTGGGGCTAAAAGATACTTCTGAAGATTTTGTGAAGAATTAAGCTTGTTATACTTCAGGACAGTCACATGAATAAAAGAGAAGCTGTTAGTCAACATTGTCTTAGAAGATGAAGTTTCTGAGATAACAGCATCTCTGGGTCAATGGGAAGCTTCAAGAATTGATTGACAACTCTCTTCAGAATTTCAAGTGCAATTTCCATACCCGGCACGAATCCCATGGCTCTATTAGACACACTCACTGGGAAGTACTTTATTCCAGGGTCCTGGGCATGAGTGGTTTCATCCCTTCAAGAGTCAGTTACCTCAGCAATATTGAACTTAATGGACAGAAAGAATAAATATAAAAGTACACTATGTCACATGGAGAGAAATGAACTCCAGAATATCCAAATGGCCATGATTCTTGGATGCTTGATCTGTTGGGTTGCTATCCATATTTTTACAGCATAGTCAGGCAATTCCATGCCTCTCTCCTACAGAAAAGCTTGAGAGCAAAACTATAATTTCAGCTTTGGGGAAAGGAGCCAGAACTCCAGTTGGGAGAGGCTTGTCTCAGTTCTCAGCACTGAGGCCTCAGATACTTATCATGAGCCACAGAGGGAGGAAGGAACTCAACCACAGCCTGAGAGATGGTGGTCCCCTGCCCTCTGACTAGGTGCCACATAGCCTGGAAGCAGTTTCCTCAGGGCCCAGAAGTACTATGCCAAACAGCATAAATCTCCATAATTTCTTCAAAGTCAACTGAAGGCACTTTCTGGAGCATAGCTGAGGAAGGGGTTATGGTGTATACTGGATGTTTCTAGCCTTGATTGTCTCCCTAGCCCTAATCCCTGAGGAGTACTCCATGAACACACAACCTGTCAAAAACTATTGAGTAACTTGATCTTAGTATTGGAAGGCTAGAAAGTTGTGGTTTCTTTCCTTATCTATTGTAAGGGCCATAGCCAGCACTCCTACCTTTAAAAAAGAATGAGCAAAAGAGACAATACCAATTTACCACATGGGTATGGTGGTACACGCCTATAATTCCAGCACTTGGAAGCCTGAAGCAAGATCATGAGTTCTGAACTAGCTTTGAATATATAGCAGCAAGTGTCTTTCTTTTTAAAGATTTCATTTTCTTCACAGCTAAGTAAAATCCCACTGTGTATTTGCACCACATTTCCTTGTTCATTCATCTATTGGCGGGCATTTAGGCTGGTTCCATTTCCTTGCTATTGTGGATAGAGCAGGAACAAATATGGATGCACAACTGTCCTTGTAGTAGGATGTGGAATTCCTTGGGTAAACATCCAGGAGGGGTATAGCTGGGTAATAGAGTGTTTTTCATGTTTTGAGGGACTTCCAAACTGATTTCCATATTGACTATGTTAACTTTCATTCCCACCAGATGTGAATAAGAATTCCTCTTTCCCTGATCCAATGGAATATTACTCAGCTAGAAAGACAAATGAAATCAGGAGGTTCTCAGGAAAACAAATGGACCTGGAATGCATAATACTAAATGGGTTGCCTCAAGCTCAGAAGAAAATGAGCTGTATGCTCTCCCTCATATGTGGGTCCTAGCCTGTACTATTCTTGCATATATGTAAGCAGGGAAAAATGTGGGTAGAGTAGAACATTTAACAAAGAAACCAACACAGGGCGATATAAAGTAACAAGGAAGGACAGAATGCAGGCAAGAGTCACCGAAGAGAATATAAAGCTTTTTCTTCTAGTTTAAATGCCCATAGTTGTTGCCCACCCTCCCCTACCCCACTCACTGTGGTAGATGTGTGAATTTAACTGCCTGCCTATTAAAGTAGCATTTTTGCATTCACAATCTTGTGATTGTGAAAGCTGAGATTTCTTTTGGTCATTAGTGCAATAGGAACCAGACATGATGAGTCACTTACATTTGTCACATTAGCCCATTTAGAAGTCTGGAAGTTGGGGGGGTGCGTGTTGCTGCTGTTATTTTGTTCTGGTGGGAGGGGATTTGTAACTTGAGATTTATACCTGCTTCCTCCTGTTTAAAACTGTATCAAACCATTCTACTCTAGTACTGTTTTGCCACATAAAGTGTATTCTATCCCTAAAATAAAATACGGTTTTGAATAATTATTTTAAATAGAAAGAAAGAGTGGGAAGAGGAAAGGGAGAGAAAGAGAGGCAAAGGGGAAAGGAAGAAAAGCAAAGCAGAGAAGGAAGAAGAAATTCATCACAACCATGTCTGCTTGGGCAGTCAATAATCCCAGGGAGTCAAAACCGTGAGGCAGGAGGATCACAAGGGTATGGCTACAGAGAGTTCTAGGCAGCAGCTCAGTGAAATCCTATCTCTAAATAAAAAGTAAAAGGAGGTCTGAGGGTCTAGCTCAATAGTAGATCAGTTGCTTAACATTCATAGGGCGGGCCCTATGGTCAATCTCCAGGATGAAGAAGGAAAGAAAAACAGAAAGAACCGCAATTTATTTAATCCAAGAATTACATGACCAAGGGGTTTCTTCAGAGAGGAAGACTCAAAGAGTCTAGAAGAAGAATCTGCGGTTCTAAGAATCTGTGATGAATAGGTGGCTGAAAAGACATGCGATTGTGAGCATAAGCACAAAGAGGAACGTATGGCTGAGGAGGAAGAGACAGCAGGGCCTGTCTGCTCAGATTCTTAGCCTCTGCTCAGCATTCCTTCGTCCTGGAGAAAAGGCAGAATCCCCCTGGGATGAGGGTCTTGTGACTTACTACCAGACAAAGGAAGGTCAGAGAATTTCCTTTTGGTCAGCCTCTACCCAGAGAGGCTGTGGAAGGCCAAGCAGCATTTATGGTGTTTGTGGCTTGCTTTGGGAAAGAGAGATTCCAGTTTCCATGACTCACTTTGACGAAGATTTCTGGAGTCCATGGCTTGCTTCAGGGGGAAGAAGGACAGGAAACAGGAGGTGAGGAGGCAGTGTGCTTCTGAAGCTGCTTCTTGAGTGAGTAAGTGACACAGTCAGTGGAGCAAAGTGACACATTTTAAAGTATCATAATTCCAACTGTAATTGACAGTGTACCTTAGGTAGGGTGAATTTGCTTCTCTTCCTCCAGAAGACTTTTGGCAATTAATGGTAGTTTTGGTTATGACTGCTATTGGCACCACGTGTGCTGCTAAGCCACTATGTGCAGACAGCTCTCCGTGTAAAGAGTAATCTAGTCCAAATGACAAACTTGCCAACATTGTAAATTCTTCCCTATGAAAGGGAATGAGGATTCAACATGGGATGTTCAAATGAAAAGACACAGAAATAATCACACTGGCAAAAAACAGAGACCTGGAAACTTTTCCACAACTGTTAATGTTAGATATTTTCATCCACGGTCCTACTAACAAACATGGTGGTTGTCTACCACATTCTTTGCCCTGTTCTAGTAACAGAAAATGTAGTCAAATGTCATTGGAATCAAAGCAGAAGAGGGGCAGGGAGGCTGCAGCAGTGACTCAGGCATTAAGAGTGTTCCGCTGCACAACCTGAGGGACCTGAGTTCAAGTCTCAGAACCCATGTAACAAGTCAGACATGGTCTCCCATTCTCAGAACCCATGTAACGAGTCAGACATGGTCTCCCACACATGTTAACTTCAACACTGAAAGGGAGATAGAAGGATTGCAAGGGCCTGACAGCTGCCAGCCTAGAGCATGAGCTTCCGAGTCAAGGAGAAACCCTGCCTAGAAGAAATAAGGTAAAAAGGTAATTAAGGAATGGACATGTTGGAAGTGTCCAGGAGCACTCGTATGGCACCAGCTGGAAGTGGCTGAGTGTTGGCTGGGCTTTGGCCAGTTCTGGAACAACCATGTCACTGTCTCTGCTAGTTCCGGAAGCACAATGCTACCCAAGCAGAAATGCTATCTGAATTCTCCGTGGATGTGGCAAAGAGGAATGAATACTAGAGGTGCCGTTGAAACAGTGTCCAACCAAGAGAAATACGTAGGCAGAAGACCTGCTACCTTCCTCCAGCATGGACTTCCTGGTTCTCTTCTTGTTCTACCTGGCCTTCTTGTTGATTGATGTTGTCATGATCTGCATCTTCACAAAAAAAAACAGTATTTGAAAATCCTGGTCCTGGGAGGAGCACAGGTGTGCTCCTATATAATCCTACAGTGCCTTCAGAAGGCCGAGCAGAGGCTTCTGTATCAGCTCTTCCACACATGGTATTTGTGGCTCAGGGTTTAAATGTGGCCACATTCAGTCTGGATGACAGTGTTGCCATTCTATAACTTCTGGGAGCACCTTGTGGTTTCCAGTATAGAAAGGGGAAGGAGGCTAGAAGTTTCCAGAGTGCTGGGTTTGGAACCTCTTCTTATAGATCATTTACTATTTGTCTCTGGGCTTTGAAGATGCCTGCTTTTATTGCTTTTATCTATTGATTTATTATACTGCTGGGGATTGAACTGCCAATGTTGTTCATGTCTGGCAGGCCCTCTACCTCAAACACTGAACTACATCCCCAGACCAACACGGCTACTTTGTTTTGGTTTTGTTGAGACACGGTCTCATTCTATAGCCCAGGCTGGCTTGGAACTGACTACATAGACCAGACAAACTCATGACAGTCTTCTAGCCTCAGTCTCCCAAGTGCTGGGATAATAGTCATGTGTGCCTACTATCATCCTGTCTGCTTTCAAGTAAGATGCTTTAAAAAAGGAAAGCATTATTAAATATTTCTATAAAATAAAAAAGGTAATTGAGGGAGATAGCCAATGTCCTCTCCTGCCTTTACATACACATACCCACAAGAACATACATAATGACACTCACATACACCATACTCTTACATACAAGCAAAAGAAGTAAAGAACCAAAGGAGAAAGAGAATGAAAGGAAGGAAAGAAAGAAGGAATGAGGGAAGGAAGGAAGAAAGGAAGGAAGGAAAGAAAGAAAATTAAAATGGAAAGGGCACATATTCACTTATAAAATTAAAATGCAATACTAATTATTAGAAAAGTAACAATGAAATTTTGAAAGCAAGCATTTAGTTAAATATGAAAATTAGCAAGTTAATGCTTATATTGTATATAACTATTTAAGATCATTAAAAACTTAGTGAATCTAGGAATGGTAGTTAATACCTGTAATTGCAGCACTTGAGAAGTGAAGGCACAAGAATCAAGATTTTAAGTTCATTCTCAGTTACATAATACAGTGTTTAGGGCCAGTCTGGACTATATGAGCCTCTACCTCAAAAAGAAAAGTTAGTAACATTAAGTTTAACAACTGTTGACTAATATTTTTGAGGAAAATATTAAACTGGTAAATGCCTTTTAGTATTATTTTCAACCTACATATTCAATATATAGGAGTCCTTTCTGTAGAACCACTAAAAACCTACAGAGATCAAACTAGCCCAGCTACACAAGAAAGTAGAGTGGAAGCCCCAGGACAAAGTGTGGAAAGGGAGATGATGACCTTTGGGTTTAATCAAACAAAAACCACAGATTTGTGATGATCCTAGAAAGAAGTGTCAAATTTTGTGATTAAAGGAATGTGATTTCAAAGTAAACATTCATTGCTTCTTTTTTTTAACTTCATTGAGTTCCTAGGAAGCCACACCTATGAAATCTCAACAGTATGTCTATAGTGGGGCACAATTAATGCGTACCACAAAGGAGTCAGAGCAAGTTTGACGAACAGATGTTTTAATAGGAGAGTATTCACGAGACGGAGTCAGTCCCTACAACCAGGTGAACCATGGAACAGAGAGAGCAGCCTGCGTGCAATCCTCATATTTAAGGTCTTGCTATGTCACTGACCAAGCCCTAGTGTGCATGGTCTGCATCACCTGTGCCAGCCCCCGAGAGGGTGTGGCTAACATTTCCCCTACAATTCCCCTTTTAGTCTAAAAGAGGATTAAAACTTAACCATGTAAATTATCTATCATTAACAATCATAAGAGTGAATTACATGAACTTATAATAATCTGCTAATGTCACATCTTAACTATAACTATTCCAACTAAACCTTAAAGTCATCCAAAAGAGATGTCCAAGATGGATGCCCCAGCATAACAGAGGAACTTTGGGTGACTGTCCAGGTAGTGAGATATCTCTGTCAATTCTAGAGTTTATATATTATCCTTCTGTGGTCTTTGGTGGAGTTGAAGACAGATAGTTATGGTTATAGTTTTCTTCAGTTATTATAAAAGATAAGTTACCCTTCTTTTATTTAGACAGAAATGAGGAGATGATGGGGAATGTCCTTCTGTGTATGTTTATCTTATTGATTGTTCAATAAAGTACTGTTTGGCCAATGAGGCAGCAAGTTAGGTGGGACTAGGGGTGGAGGAGGATTCTGGGAAATGTAGTAAAAAGTCTTGTGATACAGGCAGGAAGTGACATAGCAGGCAGACTCATACATAAGCAGGGACAAGCAGGAAGTTGCCCCTTTTCTATTGCTCTTCATCCTGCTCTCTGCTCTGGAGCCACCATGTGATCCCGGGAAGAGGACACCAGCGGAAGGAGTCCTCCATAAGATAAGTCTTATAAAATATATAGATTTATGATAATTAAGACTGAGCTAGCTATAAGAAATCCTAGTCAATTGGCCAGCAGCATTGTAACATAATATAAGTCTTTGTATGTTCCTTGGGACTTTAATGTGGTGGTGGTCAGAACTCTGGCAGCATGGCGGAAAGACTTATCATAACAGTATGTCTACTTAAACAAGACCTGAACACGAGTTGACATGCCAGCATGGATGGGGGAAACTTTCAGGGGCTCCCCATTCATAGATGAAGTTCTACAGACAATTCACAACTGCCAGGAGGAAGAATTAGTCTTTCCCAGCAATGAGCCCCCTACTTGATTATCCAATACCAAGTCATCAGCCCTAAAAATATATCATACTAGTAACACTAAATGGACATAGGCTGCACTTACATATTTGTTCATATATACATGCAACAATAATAATTAATGAAAAGAGATTATGAATTTGAGGAGGAACACAGGAGGAAATAAAGGGAGAAGGGGAATTCAATAAAAAGGAAACATTCCATCTCCTGAATTCCACATAGTGAAAGGAATCAAAGCTAAAAATTAGACAGAGAAGAGAAAGCCGATCTGAGTGGAAAGGAATCTCCCATGGCCCAGCAAGCATATTGAACACACTTACTGAACATGGCACTTAAGCAGCATGTCCACATTTGCATCTGATCCTTTCCTCCCCACTTGACTCAATTAACAACTGTAATTGCTCTACATGGGTAGGTACCCGAACTTTACAGTGGGGCTGGGGATGCAGCTCAGTGGTAGAACTCTTGCCCAGCTTATGTGTAATCCCAGGTTAAATGCTCAGGACCTGAAAATGAATTAGAGCAAACAGAACTTTCAGTCAAGTGAAATGAAGCTGCTGACTTCTTTGGAAATGTCTTTACCAGGCAAAGCTGCTCCGGACTGGTGAGAAGTGCCAGGGCTGCTCAAGTATAAGGTGTGTGACCGGGAGTGGGAGGTCGCCTATAGCTCTGTGTCTTACCTGACTGACACTGCACTTAAGTGGAAGATTATGGACCAAATCCAGGAAGCCCAGGATCCATGCAATGGCATTGCACTGTTGCAGGTCTTTGGGTCTGTCACTCATGTTTCCTCATCCATCAGCAATAAAAACTAAATGCAGTAGATCTATGTAGAGGAAGCCTTGGCCTTTTTCATTGTCTGCAGCTGGTCCATGATCACCACACATAATCGATCAGGTACCTGCCAAAGCTGCTTTAGAGATGCACGTTGGCTATTGACTGCCTAAGGTTTTTGCTTCTTTTCACACTTACACTCAACTGGAAACAGGAACAATCGCTTGGCTCATGCGCAAACACCTTAAGTGGCAGCATTCAACAGTTGCTGTCTCTCAACTGTACTTGAAGAAAGGAGAGGCACAAAAGAAGATGGAAAGGCCTCTCTAGAAATCTTACCCAGAGAACACCAGACCTGCAAGGAAGGTGAATGTCGAAAGGTCGGGACCTCAGAAACCTGTAGGTTTTAATTGACAGTATTTCAGGGGAAACACAAATGTTAATGAGAGTAATAGAATTAGTTAAATTCTTTTCAATTTTAGTTTTACAGGGACTTTTCCTTTTTAGTACACATTTAAACATAATCCTTTTCCTGTAATTAGAAAACTGCCAAAAAGAACTACAAAATTGAAATTTTTGAAAGTTTCTTTTTTGAAATATGTGTGTGGGAATAGTGGATAGCTTGGTCAATAAAGTACTTATTTGGCAAGCACAAAGATCTGAGTTCCACTCCCAGAACCCATGGCATAGTGTCATATGTTTTTAATCCCAGCACTGGGGTAGAATAAAAGACAGGTAGATCCCTGCGGCATGTTAGCCAATCAGCCAGGCCATCAGTGAGAGACCCTGTCTCCAAGCAAACAAAAACACAAAGTGGATGGCACCTGAGGAACAGTGGGTAAGGCTGTCATCTAGATTCCACTTAAATGTGCACACACATGCAAATACAGTGTGCACCAGCATGCATGCATACCTGAATACATATATACATATACACAAAACAAATCATTAAAAAATATCTGGATTATGAGAGTGCTAGAGTTTAATAACAACAAAATAAATACCTACTTCATTACCAGACACATATCCTGTCTGGAATTCAAAGGTGAACCGTGAACTATAAAGGCATAGCCTACAAAGAATTCATAGAAAATAATGAACTTGGGCTTGAAACTTCAACAGCAAAAACATCCAGTGTATTGTTTTGTAATGATTGTAGTAATCTCAAAAACACCAACATTCCTACCTAAAGACAGATATTATGCCAAGGGTTGGACTCCTGATTTCACACAATAACCCAATCAATCTTAGAATCCCTTCCCTAGCTGCATACCCGCTAGTGATCTGTCTTCATGGGTTTATTTGGGCTCCAGTAGTTCATTTGCCCTGTTGATGATCTTATCTTATCTCAGCAGTTTTGAAGTCAAAATCATCTTTGCATAAAATCATCAGGATGAAGGGGCACATGCTATAATCATAATAGCAATACTTTTAACTATGGAAGTTTTCACTTCAAAGTTTTTTGAAACATGTAGAAAAGTTAATGTGTAAAGAGAAGAGGATGACATTTTAATCTACAAAAAAAAATCAGATACCTCAACTATAGCCTCTGGAAGCTGGGTTTCTAACCTTGAAAACCAAACACCTACAACATCTAGCCAATTATTACCCTTTAGTCTCAACAGTGGGCTACTTGATGACACTTGTAATACATCAACATATGCCAATTGGAAAGGATAATGAGAATTAATTTCTAATTCTTTTGAAAGAATGGGTACTATATCTGGGCATGGTAGTACAGGCTTGTAATTCCAGCATTGAAAAGTCGGAGCAGGAGGATCTCTAATTTGAGGCCACCCTGGGCTACACAGCTATGTACTGACTCAAAAAGAAAAAAGAAGATTGAGCAGTGTATTTCCCATGAAGGGCACTAGAGAAATGATGCTAGAATCATCTAAACTCATTATACAATAGAGATGGATTAAGACCCTTTCATCTATACAGAGACAAGAGTCGTTGGAAGGCAATATGCATGAGAGTTGCTGAATAACAGCCACTCTGGAATGTAGTGGCTTCAGTACTATTGGAATGATCTTCACAAATTCCAAATAAGAGGCCTAAAATCTTCTAGAGCACCTGCAAAGGTAAACTTCATAACCCTCCAGAGTAGTACACTCTATACTCAGTCACTTTCAGTATTTGAAAAACTAAGCTGTTATCAAGCCAAAACATCAGTATCATTTCTTCTCATTAACCACAGTTCTGTCATCTGGGGGTAACTGTCAAGGCTCCAAGCTTTGGGAGAAAGTTCTGACATTCCAACTGCTATGGACCACAGAAACAGCCATTAGCACATGACCGCTGGGAACAAGCAGCATATCTGGATCCCAGTCCTACCAGTAGCAAACTCTTGTTGAAACCTGTTTAGAATTACTCTTCAAAGCAAATTGGAGTCTCCCACCACTTACAAACAATAGTTTGTTCAGTGATAAGAACAAAGTTGAGTGAGAGCAAGATGGCTTTTAAAAAACAGAAAAATAGACTGATTACATATAATCACATATGTTGAACTATTTCCAGCCTAGATATAATCTTAATATAATGAGTATTGTTACAAGAGATAAAGATAACAATAATAACAATAATTTTATTTATAAACCATTTTCCAGCCAATGTGCTTGGGGCATTACATGATCCTATGCCATGATTAAAATACTATTATAAAAACATCAGAGAGAGAAAACACAGTTTTCTTCAGATATAAAATGAGGTACTGATGAAAGAACCTGGAACTAATATTTGAAGTACCAAAAAAAGAAAATAGATAAACAAAACAAAACAGTCAGGGTGATAGGAAATATCACGGAAAATATTTGTTCATGTTTTTCAACACTGGCTATTAAATATATTAAATCCCCCTGCCATAATTTTTAATGCTTTTATGTCCTAACCTAGAGACTTTGTTACATTTATTATTTCAGAGACCAGTGTGGGTAGCACCATCCCATGGCCTAGTATCCCAGGCAGAATAAAGAGGATAAAGCAAGCAGAGCACCAGCATCCATCTCTCTGTTTTTTTCCTGTGTGCAAAGTGAACAACTAACTTAAGTTCCTGCTGCCATAACTCCACAATGATGAACTGGCACAGACTCAAACTATGAGACAAGATAAAGCTTTCCTTCCTTATGTTATGTCTGTCAGTATTATGTCACAGCAATAATGAAGTTCAGAATCAAAGATCCAAGCTAACACAACCAGCTCAATGCAGTGAAAATACAGAGTTATATGGTATCTAAGGAATGTGTTGAGCCAAGGCTCTAACCATTCAACATGGGTGTCTCTTATGAGACAAAGTAATTTCTCTTCTGTGTTTCAGTCCATGTATTTGGGCATTCTTATGCTTGCAGATAAAAACACACTGATCAATTGAAAAGATATTTTATTAAGTTAACCAAAAGGGATGGCATGTTTTGGAATTCATGTTTTTATGAAACCATTTCATCCTATTGAAACACTTAGGATCTTGTGACAGAACTCTGTTGAGAAGGTGCCATTAGATAATCATGATAAGCAAACACACTGACTAGCTCAACAATTAAAAACTATGTAAAATTACTCGCTGGTCAAGTTTCTTGGTTCTATGCCTTTGGAATAGCATAAGGTTGACTTAAATTCATTCATTCTCTGAAGGAAACTGTAGTGGTTAGAATGAGCATTGTCACCCACAATTTAAACTCACATAAAATAAAAGCTCACATATTTAAACACTTCATCACAGTTGGTGGTGCTGTTTGGGGAGGTTATGGAACCTCTAGGAAGTGCAGCCTTGCAGGAAGAAGTATGCCACTCGGGGAAGGCTTGGAGAGTGTATAGCCTAGCCCCACTTCCTGTTCTGTCTTTGCTTTCTGCCTGTGGTTGAAGATTGATGGCTCAGCTTCTTGTTCTGGTTCCCTACTGCCATGCCTCCCCTGCCATGATGGGCTGACTCTACCCCTGGAACTGTAATCCAAGTAAACTCTTTCTTCTAGAAATTGCTTTTGGTCTTGGTATTTTATCACAACTCTAGGAAGTAACTACTACAAAAGTTCAGAGTGTCTAGGTGCTCCATGGATACTGAAGATGGGAAGCTTATGAAACCACTAAGGTTATTCTAAGGTGTGCAGTCTATAAATTTAAAAAGTAAGTCACTAATAAATCTCTGATAAGATTGAACAGCAAACACAAGACAGGACAGAAGGACCAGTGCTGGGAAGGCAGATGAGAAAGAGCCGGGACTGCAAAGGACCTGACATTTGTGTAACTGGAATGAAGCCGGTGCCTATGAGCACAAGAAGGAGTTGGTATCAGTGTAAAGAGGCTGTATGTATCCTGAGGTAGCAGTCCAATGCACATGTTCTAGAATGAATGATTTCACCCTTTGTCCATGACGTCAGCCTTCAACATCTAGCTGGTGTGTATCCCACTGGATATCTAAAATTCACCTCCATCTCTCCATCTCTGTGTCTCTATCTCTCTGTGTCTCCTTCTCTCTTTCTCTCTCTCTCTCTCTCTCTCTCTCTCTCTCTCTCTCTCTCTCTCTCTCTCTCTCTCTCTCTCTCTCTCTCTCTGCTGCAAACCAAACTCAGGGCTTTACATATGCCAGGCCAAAAGACTACCACTGAACTACACCACTAACCCTTTGCCCTTTGAGATATCTTTTCCTAGTGAAGTTTAGTCTGGTTTCAAATACCTTTCCTCAGCCTCCAGAGAACTTGGATGACAAGGGTATACCACCCCACCCTTTGTCTAAGATACTTCAAACTTTATATTTTCGATGCTCAGTGTCTCTTCTCACCCACACCAAATTCTGGCCCTTGAACCCCTCCCATTCCACTTGATGATAGTTCCATGTTTGCTGAGGCCAAACACCTGGTATCATCCTTCCAGCCAGTATCTTTTACCTTCCTTACACAGTCTGGCAGGAAACCATGGCTCTGCTTTCCTAACATGTTTTCACCCTTCCCCTGCTACTGAGAAAAAACAATTGTTTCCAACCAGAGCAGAGCTAGACAAGGTATAACACTTAGATGAAACTTTAAGGATACATCTTGGACACTGGTGTGGCTCTTTTTACATTTTGTACCCAAAGCATGTGTTGGTGGGTGTTTTATTTGACTATAATCCTGTCTGTATTACTTTAGTAGCTTCCAAACTTTGCTACATGGACTTTTGCCCAACTATAGCCTATTTCCAGCATGCAACCACAGAGATTCTTTGTAAGAGATAACCAGGTTAACCCAGCAATGGCTACTCATCTCACAAAGAAACATTTAAATCCAGGGCCAGAAGAGTATTACGACTGTGGGTGTAGCTTAGTAATAGAGGCCTTGGGCCAACATGCTCAAGGCCCTGGGCTCAATCCCCAGAACAATATTAGTAATGATAAGAAATACAAATACTTTTTCAAAATGTTGATTTTGAGATGCCAATGGGTCACCCAAGTGGAAAGTCTTGATGTGCTGGGAAGAAGTGAAAGATGGACATGAAGCCATATGTGTCACCAGCACACGGGTGGTATTAGCAGTCAGGTGTTGATGAGGTCACCCAAGTGTGCTCCTACAGAAGAGTGGCACCAAAAGCATGGGACAGAAGGCAAAGTGCAGGGAAGGAGATGAGGCTTCATTGTGTTTCCACTTGATGAAGAAACCAGCGTTTCTCTGGGAGTTTGCAGTCATTTTTCACTTTCTTACCTGGCCATTATTTCCCGCTAAAGGATTAACTGATTTTCAGCTTGGTGCTCCAGACAGGAAAAGCATTTTAGAGGGCCTTTAAACTCAATCCACTTTTCAGTGAATTTGTTGTTAGGGCACGGATATCAGAACTTAACCTAAAGGAATTTAACCTAAAGTGGTTTGTATTCCCCAAACTGCTAAATTGTTTTTTGTCTCTCTTCTTTTTTTTTTTTTTTTTTTTTTATCCAAACTGGATTTATTCAGATGGGACACAGGAAAATTAGCACTAGTTAACAGTTTCCAAAAATAGTCTGCTTAACCCTCCTCTGTCTCTGTTTTATTTCTAATTGTAAAGAATTCCATTATGACATTTTCATACACAGGTATCATATCCTCTCCCTTTCTTATGCTGCTACCTTCTCCCTCTATATTTCTAATAGCAACCCCCTTCTCCTTCCCTAGATTCCACATTTGAGGGAAAGCACCTCACACTTGCTTCTATGAGATTGGCTGAATTCATTGACTATGATGATTTCAATTCTACCTATTTTTCTTTAGAATGACATAATTCTATTCATCTTTGTGGCTGAATAAAATTCTACTCTATAAATAATACATTTTCTTTATTCATTCAGCCTTTAGTGATTACCTAGGCTGGTTCAATAGCATGACCATGGTGAATGGTGCAGCAATAAATACCGTATGCAGGTGTTTCTACAGTCAGCTGACCATTTGGTTCTTTAGAGCATACACCCAGAAATGGTATAGCAAGTGGTATAGCAGGATCATATTGAATCTCTCTCTCTCTCTCTCTCTCTCTCTCTCTCTCTCTCTCTCTCTCTTTCTCTCTCTCTCTCTCTCCTCTCTTCTCTCTTCTCTCTTTTAGGATCCCATACTAATCTCCATAGCAGCTGAACTAATTTGGATTCCTGCCAGCAGTGTATTATATGAGAGTTTCTTTTACTACATCCTTACCAACAGTTTTTGTTTTATTTTTTTTTAATGCTAGCCATTCTGATTTGGGCCTGTCATTCAGTCTTAATCTCAAATCACGGAAATTGCCAGAATTCCTATTTCTGGAGAAGCCAAACATTATTCAAGTAACCTTCAACTTGTTTTTTGTTTGTTTGTTTGGTTGGTTGGTTGATTGGTAGGTTGCTTGGGTTTTGTTTGTTTCTGGGACAGTAGTATCCCATTAAGTAGCCCAAGTTGGCCTTGAACTACCTATATAGCCCAAACTAGCCTCATACTCTCAGAAACCTCCTGCTATAGTCCTCAGAGTGCTGGGATTACAAATGTATGATACCCTAGTGGACTGGGTAGTTTGTTTTAAACCAAGGGATAGCAGTGGTGATGATGGAAAGTAACCCCAAAGGTAAATTTGAATTGATCACTGAAAGTAGCCCTGAAGACTAGGTTAAAGTCATCTTAGTCAAGACAAAGCATGGAAGTTATGGCTTGTAAGAGACTTAGCAGCCAAGAAACTCCATTTCACTTTCCCTGTCCATTAAATGTAAAATACAGGGAAACTCCTGCCAAAGCGTAGCTTAGAACTCTACTCCAAGTCCTAAACTTCTAAGCCCAAAGACCCTGACTTCGATGAAAAGCCCAAACTAAACATACCCAGTCTCCTGCTTAGTCAAATGGCTCTAGTAATTAATAGCAAGTCACCTATCCCTAAAGGGTCGATCACTGTTTGTTTTCCCTTGCCCTTATCACCAAGGTAGTTGGTCTTAGTTATGCTTCTTTTAGCAGGTCTGAGGTAAACAGAGGTCAACTTAGTGTCAAACAGAGATGTAGAAAAGCAGATAGCCTTACAGTCCAAATCAGCTAGCTCAAAGGGAAAACAAAAGAACTCTTTCAGTACACTTCAAAAGCAAATGAAACCAAAGTGATAAAGGGGGACCACTTTCCAGATAGAAGCAAGCCCAGTTCTTCCTGTCTAACAGCTCTTATGTTCTGAAGCTGTCAGAAGTCAACACTTGTTTCAAGCAGCTACTCCGTTTCCTTAGTCTCAAATCCAACTGCGGGTACCAGTGTCACTGACCTCCTTCAGCAGGCAATTACATTTGAGAGGCTGTGGATGCTAAATATAACAAACCTTGTGGTACTGAGCCTTTAATTTACAACACCAATTCTGTTAATAACTCAACCCCAAGGTGAAGGGAAATCAGAACTGTGGACAATTCACTGAGGAAGGGGCGTAGGAAGAGCCTCAGAGATTTTCCATGGTGTTACAAAGTTGCAGGGATCTTAACTTTAATCTTGTCGTTTATCAAGGAACAAGTCAGTACTTCTTTAGTGACCTCTCTTCCCTTATATCTTTTCCACATTTATTTATTCATTTTTATGTGTGTATGCAGCACCACAAAGCATGTGTGGACGTCAGAGGACAGCTTCCAGGAGCTGATTCTCTCTTCAAGCACCTTTACCTGCAAAGTCATTTTGCTGGCCTAGTTCTCTGCCTTTTAGATCTCAATCCTGTGTGTGAAGGGTGTACCCCAGGCTGGCATCACTACCTGGAACTCCCAATCCTCCTGCTTCCAACTCTCTAGTCCTTGAAGTACAAGCACGCAGCACCAAATCTAGCTTAAGTGGTGCCGGAAATCAAACCCAGGGCTCTATGTGTGCTATGAATCTCATTACTAACTAAGTTACATTTCCTGCCCGCTGTGTCCTGTTTTGATATGCTGTGCCCTATCTTCGAGCCCCAACATGCTCTTTTCTTTGGCTTACCTGTCCATCATCCCAGTTACATGAATGTGTCCTTGTCTCAATTTCAATCAAGTTTGCCTCTTCCACAACCCTCCGGGACTATTAACTTGACTCTTCCTAGCTTTTATGTAATTGGTCAAGCTGTTGAAGCAGTCCTCAGTATCTCCTAACAATCCATTACATGCACATATTGCTTTTATGTCCCTATCTGCTAAACCACCCTCAGAGTCAATGACACATATTTCAGGTTTGTGACAATAGCACTCCTCTTCAGGTGCCATGTCCTATATAAACAGAGCCAAAGGTTTAGCTTCCCTAAAAGAGTAAGACAGCAATTTAAGTAACAGAGGCTTGTGTCTCCCTCATATCACAGCCCAAAGGCAAGCAGGCAGGCTTGTTCTACTGCACATGGTCATTCATAGCCCAGCTCCTTTTCACAGGATTTCTCTGCTGCTGTACAGTGTGCATTCAACCACTGTGTGCTCAGAGCTAGTGGACAGCTCACTGCCGCTCTACCAGAGCTCACAGGAAATGGACATGAAGAATACACCGCAACTTTTTATGGCTCACATTAAGCATGATATATACCTTTTCTAACTATATCTCCCTGACTAGAACTTCATCACATGGCCCAAATCCACCTTCAGCAGCATCTGGACACACACTCCCATATTTGCCTGTCACAACTCCAGACATAGTTCTGTAGCTCAATAGATTTTAGTGAAATATTAGCCATGTAAGACTTGTTGAAAAATATATAACTTTGGGGTAGGAATTAAGGAGTGCCTAAGTTAAGGGCAGAAAGTAAAAAGTAAAAAAGAACTGAATTTATAAACTTGAATTCTGACTGTCTTTCTTTGATATATTTCATAAATTATACTACAAGGCTTCATCCCATTAAAAATTAAATATTTAGCCAAACAGTGGTGGCATACACCTTTACTACCAGGATTTGTGAAGCAGAGGCAGGCAAATTTCTAGTCTACAGAGCTACTTCCAGGACATCCAGGACTACACAAAGAAACCCTGCCTTGAAAAACAAAATAGATAGATGATGATGATAGATAGATAGATAGATAGATAGATAGATAGACAGATAGATAGATGGATAGATAGATATTTAAATGAGTCTTCAAATATTTAAATCTGGCTGGAATGGGGTGAACCTAAAGAAAAGAATTATCTAAAAGTTTATCATTGCCTATTTATTAAAAAAAACCATAACTGAGTACCTGTTATAGGTGTGATTTCCGCCCTTCAACACCCTCAGTCTGTCATTTTTTTGCATGATATTCTCTCAAAGCATGTGCATGAAATCTCATGCATAGGATTTCTCCATGCTTCAGGATTCACATATATAATTTTCTAAATTAAATGATAGCTTTAAAACATATTTGAAATCAAATTCCTGGTAATTCGTTGGAAACTATTTTTTTCAGGAAAAATAGATGTTAATTATGGAGTCAAACATAAATGACAGTGGCCTAAAACCACCAATTTAGGTTACGAAATTCTACATTCCAATCTGGAAGCAATACCATGAAATTTTTCTAATTTCAGAGAAATAATCCATAATCAATGATAATAAGTACTGATGAACATGGGCAACAATCTAAAACACTGGGAAAATTATCTATACCTCTGGGATCTTGAAGAATAAGATCAGTATTATAATAGCCAAGTAAATGTGAAAATTTGAAACCAGATACCTTCTAAGAAACAGACAACCCATGTGAAATATTTCAGAAATAGCTAATTGTTGTATAATCTGCTCATATGTATAGGAAGATAGAGCAATGGGAATATATGCATCCATGAGTTGAACACTTTACAAAATAATGATTTTGTTAATTCTTTGAGATGTCATACAGTGTATTTTCAACATATTCTTACACCCTGAATTCCTTCCATTACCACCCTCTCCACCAACCCCATCCCTTCCCATCCAAGTTTGAGGTGCCTTCTTCTTTTTTTATTCCCTTGCACAATGAGTCCAGGTTGTATTGCCCAGTGCATCTTGGGAATGGGGTCATACACTTATCTTCTAGAACTGGAATTGTAGTAATAGAATCTTGGAGCCCAGAAGAAACTCTTTTCAGGGACAGGAGACAACTCAGTAAGCAAAACACTCACCATGCAAGTTGTGAGTGTCTGAGTTCCAGTTCTCAGCACTCACATTCAAAGCTGGGAGTCTCCACACTGAGGAGACAGACAGGAGGAGTCCTGGGCTTTTCAGGACAGCCAGTCAGGCCCCTTCAGTGAGCTCTAAGTTCAGAGAGTGAGAGATCACATCCTATCTAAAAGACAAGGTGGAGGTCAATTGAGGAAGATATGGGATGTTCACCCCAGACTTCACATACATGTTCACACTCAAAAAATAAAAATAACATTGAAGATCAACTTTTTCTGTCCCATCACAACCAAATTCACTGAACCACATGGTCAGAGGTAAATGAAAACCCAGCCAAAACCTGAGGAAAGGCCAAACAGGAAAACTAAAAGAAGTAGAAAACCTATTGAATCTCATCTGTGTTAGGAATATGGCACACGAGGGGCTTTAGTAGGTCCCACTGCTGGTGAGGGACAGCAGATGGGATACAGACAGAGACTTGCAGATGTGACTTATGTAGAAAGTTTATTGGAGGGAGTTAATGAAGTAAGGGAAGGGAAAAGAGAAGAGGTGAAGAGAAACAGAGAGACAGAGACAGAGAGAGCTGCCTACTCCGAGAAAACAGGAGAGAGAACAGAAGTAGGTGGAGCTCACCTCTTGAAGGGCCATGGTATGCCTGCCATGTGCATGGGGTGACTTGCTGTGCCAGGTTCCCAAGGAGCAAGGCTAGGTCTACCCGGATTACAACAATCTGTATGATTCTAGCATGTGTTCTCCACATAGTATCTTAAGAGTTCTACTGCTGCTGCCCCTGCTGAGGAGGAGAAAATAGAAGCAAAGAAGGAAGAATTTGAGGAGTCTGATGATGACCTGAGCTTTGGTCTTTTTGACTTAACCTATTTTGCTAACATATCCAATAAAAAGATGAACCTATAAAACAGAAAGAAAGAAAGAAAGAAAGAAAGAAAGAAAGAAAGAAAGAAGGAAGGAAGGAAGGAAGGAAGGAAGGAAGGAAGGAAGGAAAGAAAGAAAGAAAGAAAGAAAGAAAGAAAGAAAGAAAGGAAAAAGAAAAGAAAAAGAGTTCAGGAGAGTAAGCAGTGGTCATCTTAGTGATCAGTCTTCAAATCATGATTGCAAATTCGTCTAAAAAGCATCAAATGCTGCAAGAGAGATGGAGTGGGGGAGAGTAAGTACTTGGGAACTGATGAGCTGGTTCAGTGGACAAAGATACTTGCTGCCAAGCCTGATGATTTGAGTTCAACCCTCAACAACCCCTTGATGGAAGGGAAGAACCATTTCCTGAAGGTTGTCCTTTGCCACTCCCCACCACCACCACCACACAGTCAATCAATAAATAAGTAAATAA